>NW_006399781.1:21550920-21608771 GCF_000299155.1 Elephantulus edwardii
AATGGCAAAGGACGCACCGACAAAGGAGATTAATTTGAACTGACTTTGACAAGCACTGTGGCAATTGGACAATTAAAACAGACATTCGGATGGCGGGGAAGAAGAACAAACTGGGGAGGAGGGTAGAGAGAACGGTGCAGCAATGAAGGAATGAAAACTCAAAATCCCTGTAAATGTTCATTAAAACTAATAAAATTTAATAAAATAAAAAAAACAAAAAAGAAAGAAAGAAATGACACCCTGGTGCATATCTGGTTAATGTAAAGTCAATTCGTATGAGACTTTGGCAACACATATAATTAAATTGACTTTCACTGAACTGAGAGGAATAAAAGAAACCCACCCACCAATAACCCAAGCAAACCCCAAATCCAACATCCTCAAACTCATTGCCTTAGAATCAGAAACATTTACAGATGCCCTTCAGTGGGATTTTGGGAGTCTGTAAATGGCAAGAGAAAGCATTGCTCATCTTTCTCTTGGATAGCTGCTGATGGGTGAAACTGTCAGACAGAAATGGTCATTGGATTAGCATCACAACCCCCTACGGACTGGGTCACTGGATCTCCTGACTGCCACAGTACACACTGTGCAGTCTACAAAGAGGTGACAGTGCATAGAGAGGCCATGCCATCTTAGCTGCTGCAGGTAACCTTGAGACAAACAGGAGTATCACCAATGCTTTGTTGTTGTGTGCCATCAAGTCGGAAGCGATCCATAACTGACCTTCCAGCAGGTTTTCAGAAGCAGTTAATTACATGGGAGAAGATTGCCCATCCTTCTCCTGTGGAGAAGCTAGTGGATTTGAACTGCGTGCCTTTGGGATTGCACTGCAGCTTCTGGCCACTAGGTCACCAGTGCCCCTTAAGTCACTAAATTGTGATGTTATTTATACAACAAAGATCAGCTCACAGACAACACAACCCTGCTTGCTGAAACTGAGGAGGACCTAAAGTGCTTGCTGCAGGAGGTGAAGGACTGCAGCCTTCAGTATGGATTGAAGCTCAACAGCAAGAAAACAAAGATTCTCATCATTGAGCTGATTGGCTGCATTATGATAGACAGTGAAGATGTTGAGATGTTAACAGCTTCAGTTTGCTTGGCTCCACAATCAACACTCTTGGTACCAGCAACCAGGAAATCAAAAGATGAATTGCATTGGGAAGGTCTGCTGTCCGCAACCTCTCCAAAGTACTGAAGAGCAATGATGTTAGTCTGGAGGCTAAAGTGCACCTGATCCAGGTCATGGTCTTTGCAATCACTTGCTACGCATCAGAAAGATGGACAATGACTAGGGATGATGGAAGAAATATTGATGCTTTTGAGCTGTGGTGCTGGGGAAGAGTACTGTATAATACCATGGACTGCCTCGGAAGCAAAGATTCTGCAGTTTCATCTGACATATGTTGGGCGTGTTTCAAGGAGGGACCAGTCCTTGGAAGGGGACGTCATGCTTGGGAGGGTGGAGGGACAGTGCAAGAGAGGAAGACCCCTGAGATGGATTGACTCAGTGACTGAGGTCATGGAGGTAGATGGGTCAGTCAATCTTCTTGTAGAAGATTGGCTCAAGTTAGAGCAGAGTTCAGAGCTGTTGTACATAGGATTGCTGTGAACTGCAAGTGACTAGATGGCACATAACAACAAGGTAGAAGTTATTATGCAATAGCTATGTATATGTCTGTGTGTATGTGCATGTGTGTGTTTTTTTCAATTTTGTTGGTTGATAAGCCTACTAGTATATTTGTTTATTTACTTTAGTCATGTGGAGGTAGTAGCTAAGAGAGCACGGTTTTTCTTTATGACCTGTCATAATCCAGAAGGCTGACCTCGTTTCTACTCTTGCTGGCTTCAGGGTTCCCAGTAGTAAGAGAGGGCAGCTTTAATATACTGCTTATGTTGTTTGGGGAGCTCTGGTGGCCTAGTGGCAAGAAGCTGCACTCCAATCTCAAAGGCAAGCACTTCAAACACATGAGCTGTTCCGCGGGGGAAGGATGAGCAACTCCTCCTGTGAGTTTAAATGCCTCTGAAAACCTACCGGAGGGTCAGCTATGGGTCGGTTCCAGTGCAACAGCACACAACAACAACAATATGCTGTTTTTACGTTCTATCGAGTCAACTATGACTCATGGCAATTCTGTGAACATTGTTACTGAACCTTTTCTTATCTTGTGCCAATCTCACCATCTCTAATATACTTGAGCCATTTGTTACAGAGACTATATCAAGCCATCTTACTGGGTCTCTTTTGCTGAACCCCCACCCCCCCAGCTTTCCAAGCACGTCTTTCACCTCTCCTAACAACATGCCCAAAGCATGTGATTCAAAGTGTCGCCATTCTTTCCTCTAAGAGGCACTCTTGTTTCAACGTCTCTAACATGTATTAGTTTGCTCACTTGGCAGTCTATGAGGTATTAATGTGTACTAAATCACATGACCACACTCACAGTAGTGTGAGAGAGTATTAGCTAGAGTTTGCATAGTGGTTGTTGAATACTGTTGAGTCAAAACCAACTCATAGCTGATTCTCCAATGGGTTTTCAGAAGCAGTGAATCACACAGGCGAAGAGTGCCCATTTTTCTCCCATGAAGCGGCTGGTGTGTTTGAGCAGCATGCATTCAGATTGGCAGCATAACGCTTTACCACTAAGCCACCAGAGCATGAATTGTTGTTATTGTGTACTGACAATATACCGGTTGGAACTGATCCACAGCTGACACCTTCTGGTAGATTTTCAGAGAGCTACCTGTAGTGAGTAGAACAAATTAGGGCCTATTATTGTTGGAGGTAAATGATTTTGAAACTCAGTCTCACATGTTTTGGGCCTGCTGTCAGGAGGGTCCAGTTCCTGGAGAAGAACATTATTATTAGAAGGATAGAGGGTCAGCACAAGGAAGGAAGACCCTGAATGAGATGGGTTGGCACAGTGAGTGTGGCAATGGGATCAGGTGTGTCTGAGACATTGAGGTTGGCTCAGAATAGGGCAGGGTTCAGAGTCATTGTTCATAGGATCATTATGAATTGTAGTCACCTCAGGGGTACATAACAACAATAATTGTGACAATCTAGGAGCCCTGAGGATGCAGTTCTTAAGCTCTGGCTGCTAATTCAAGGATTGATTGGTGGTTCAAAACTTCCAGATGCTCTGGAGAGAAAAATTGGCTATTTGCTTCTGTAAATATTACAAACTTGGAAGCCCTGTGGGGTTGGTATAAGTAAGAATACACTGTGTGGCAATGCAGGTTTTGTTTTGTTTTGTTTTTACTATATCAGGAGTATCTAACACAACTCTGTTTAACTACCTTCGAATAGGAATATAAACATATTTTAGGAACACTTACAAGCAAAGAGCAAAATTATGCTAAATCATGGATGTACAATACCTGTATAATGCCGGACATGTTGTTGTTAAATGCCGTTGAGTCATAGACGACTTATTGCGAACCTATGAACGAAAGACCTGAACACTTGTATAACTTTCATAGTTTCTCCATGTTCATAGAGTTCCTGGAGGTAAGTTATTGTGGAAGTGGATGCCACTCCTGCTTCCAAGCTTGTTTTAATTGGGGAGCTCCACCAAACACTGTCCACCATGGCTAACCATTCACCGTCCACCATGGCTAGCCATTATCGTATTTGACACATCAGTGTCACAGTGTTTAGCCCATGTTATTTTATGACTAAAATACCACACATTTTCAGGGTTTAGTTCCTTTGCCATTTTCCTCTATCAAAGTATAGAGAATGCCTCTTAGTTCTCTTAGTTATATAATTATAATATCAATGAATTGAATGGCAGCACACACAGACTCTATTATACAAACCATTCTCATTATAAGTGTAGATGTAAATAAAGTAGATGCTATTTCAGCAAGTATAATTTGCACTGGGTCAGAAAAAAATGAGTAAGAGACCAAGTCAGGGGAGGTGGGAAAGGACATTCTTCTAGGGACGGACAGAGGCGGGAAAGGCCAGACAGGATTAAAAGGAAGCAGATTAGGGGAAATGGAGAAGAGGGCAGAGTGCTCTCCATCATGGCCAAGGCTGTTACCAGAGGATTTTAAGAATGCTCAATATTAGGAAATCAGTTAACACAATCCATCATATTAATAATACAAAAGAAATCATCACAAGATTCCTTAAAAAAATCATCACAAGATTCCTTTTATCAACACTCCATATGAATTACTAATTATGACAAATACAACAACCAAGGAAAGACTTATTTAAATAAAATACACATGTATTTGTCCTGATATTAAAGACCTAACCCAATATATCATCGTGAAGTCAATGTTGATCATAGCTCACCCTCCAGCAGGATTTTGGAAGCTGTAAATCCCATGGGAAGATATTGTCAATTACTAGTTTTCCTCCCAAGAAATCATTAGTGTCCTTGCTTCTCCTTTCCCATGAGTACTTGACCTTTGACTTATTTTGCAGAAGAAATTTTAAAGGTTAATGGCTAAAGGATATGGTTTTGTTGAAGTATATAAACAGTCGGCTGCACAGACTGTCCTCTAAAAGTTTTAAATAGACAATTCCTGGAGGTTGTTAAGAAATCCCAGATTTAAAAAAGGATAAGTGAATGGTTTTACTTTGTTCCTGGCTGATTTTTTTTTTTCCCCCGAATCACCAGCCAATCGAGAATATACTTAGAAGTTCTCAACATTTTTGTACATAGACCCTTTCCCTCCTTTAGGCTGGAAAGTTTTATAGACCTACCCATACTTCCCAGTTTGAGTTGTCTATCGCGGGGGTACAGTGAGGTGGGGTTGTTGTTTTGTGTTGCCGAGTCACCTGTGTTGCCGAGTCACCTGTGACTCATAGTGACCCTATGCACAATAGCCCTAAACCCTTCTCTCTCCTGTGCCAATCTTGTTGTCTCTGGTACACCTACCCCTATTACCCCAGTTATTGAGTCAATCCATTTGATTCAGAGTCTTCCTCTCCTGTGCTGTCCCTCCACCTGCCCAAGAATGATGTCCCTCTCCAAGGACTGATCCCACCTTGCAACATGTCCAATGTATGTCAGACAAAGCTTCAGAATCCTTGCCTCCAAGGAGCAGCCTGGTCTCACCCCCTATAGGATGAATTTGTTTGTTCTCCTAGCAGTCCACGGTGTATTCAATACTCTCTTCCAGCACCACAGCTAAAAGGCATCAATTTTCCTTCTACCATCCCTAGTCATTTTCCGGTTTTCTTATGCATAACAAGTAATTGCAAAGTCCATGGCCTGATTCAGGCACTCCTTAGTCTCCAGACTGACATCGCTGCTCTTTAGTACTTTGGAGATGTCTATGAGAGAGTACTATGGTTAATCATTGGGTCGCACAATTTGACTGGAGGGAGGAGTGGGTAAAGGAAAACGGGAAAATGATTTTTTTCTCAAAACATTGTTTTGGAAATTTTTTTTATTTTTCAATGTTTTTCCAAAATGTTGTTTTGAAAGAACAATTTGTGAAAAATCAATGTATTTACTTTTTAAGTAAACCAGTATAAAATAAAAATTTTATTAAAAAGAAAAGCCCTCTTGCTTTTACTCCCAACTAAGCATAGCACTTTTAAGTACTTTGACATATCTAGTTGCATTTCAAAGTAATAAAGGGAAACTGGAGCTGAAGAAGTTAAGTGACAAGGGCACCCTGAGACCAGAAACTAAATCATCAGTTTTAAAATAGGAAAACCAAACCCATTGCCAACAAGGAATTTCAACTCATAGCAAAGCTATGTGAGAACACAGTAGAACTTCCCGGATGGTGTCCAAGGCTATAAATCTTTATAGATGCGTACTGTACCATCTTCCTTCCGATTGAGTGACTGGTGGGTTTGCACCACTGGATTTTCCATTAGAGTCTCTATTCTCCCCCACCCCCATTTATTTTATATTGGTTTGCTTACAAAGTTTATATACATTGTGTTTCACACTATTCTTCATTCACGTTGTCTTTCATATAATCATTCCTATTCCTTATTTTTGTCATTGTTATATGCCATTGAGTAGACTGTGACCTATAGCGACCCTATGTACAACAGCTCTGAAAACCTACCCTGTCCTGAGCCAGTCTCACAGACTCCAACAACCAGCCCTTATTGATCGAGTTACTGTATCAATCCATCTTATTCAAAGTCTTTCTCTCCTGTGTTGTCCCTCCACCTTTCTGAGGATGATATCCTCTCCAATGACAGATCCCTCTGGGCCATGTGCCCAAAATATTTGAAACAGAGCTTCAAAATCCTGGCCTCCCAGGAGAAACTTGATATCACCCTCGCCAAGAAAAAGCAATTTGTTTTCTTGGCAGTCCATGGTATGTTCAAGAATTTTCCAGCACCACAATGCAAAGGCATCAATTCTTCTGTTATCTTTATTCATTGTCTAGCTGTCTGATGAATAGCAAGTAATTGTGAAGACCATGGCCTGGATCAGATGCACCTTAGTCTCTAGACTGACTTCGTCGCTTCTCATTACTCTGGAGAGGTCGCTGACAGTGGATTTTCTAGTGAAATTAGTCTTCTTATTTAATGACTGCTGGTGCCTAGAGTGCTGATTGTGGAGCCAAGCCCACTGTAATTGTTAACAACCTCAATCTCTTCTCCATCCATCATGATGCTGCCAATTGGCCAAGTGGTGAGGTCTTCTTGATGTGGAGTTTCAATCCATATTAAAGACTACAGTCCTTGACTTTCTGCAGCAAATGCTTCAAATCCTCCCTAGTTTTAGCAAGCAAGGTTGTGTCATCTGCATAACGTAGGTTGTTGATGCGTTTTCCTCCAATCTGATGCCACATTCTTCCTCATAAAATGCAGCCTCCTGAAAAATTTCTTCTGCATACAGACTGAAAAGGTATGAAGACAGTACGCATCCCTGATACACTCCTTTCCTGATTTTGAACCATGCAGTGTTTCCTTGCTCTGTTCTGAGGATTGCTTCTTGCTCTGAGTATCCATTTCACATGAGCACAATCAAGTGTTCTGGGATTTCCATTTTCCTCAAGGTTAGCCAAAATTTGTTGTGATCCACATACTCAAATACCTTTGCTTAGTCAATGTAACACAGATAGACATTTCTCTGGTACTCTTTGCTGTCTTCCAAGACCCATCTCTTGCCAGGACCTCTTCTAAACCCAGGTTGTATTTCTGGTAGTTTTCTGAGGATGTACTGTTCCAGTTGTTTCTGGATAATTGTCAGCAGAATTTTGCTTGTATGTGATACTAGTGAGATTGTTTGATAATTTCCACACTCTTTTGGATGACCTCTTTTGGAATGGGAATATATATGGATCTCTTCCCGTCAGTTGACCAGGTTTATATTTTATAAAATTGATCAGCTTTGAACTATGCCTACCATTGCTGTGTCTTTCCAGATTAATACTGGATCTTTCCCACTTCCTTTACCCACTCATCCCTCCATCCATCAAATTGTGTGATCCTATGATTTCCCCCCTGTCCATCCTCACCCCTTTGCATCTACCCTCTCCCTGCTTGAATCCTCAGACAAGTTTTAATAGTTATCTTTATATTTCTAAAACTAGTCTCATACAGTATTTGTCCTTATGGGACTGAGTTAGTTCACTCAGAATAATGCTCTCCAGTCCCTCTCAAGATATGTAGTAATTTTTGAAATAATTCCTCCTGCATGCTGTGTATCACAGCTGTACCACAATTTCTCAATTCATTCAATTGTCATCGGCCATTTGGGCTGTTTCTGTGCTTTTGTGATGGTGAATAATGCTACTATGAACATTGGTGTACAAATCTCCATTTGTGTCTCAATGCTAATTTTCTCAAGGTATATTCCAAGGAGTGAAATAGTTGAGTCATATGGAATTTCTATGTTCAGCTTTTTTGCGGAAACTCCAACTGCCTTCCAAAGTGGTTGTACTATTTTTACAATCCCACCAACAGTGTATGAGAGTTCCTATCTCTCCTACATCCTCTCCAACATTTATTACTTGCTGTCCTGCTAAACTTTTAGAGGCTCAATCCTTAATGCACAGCATCAGTAGGTCTTCTGAGTGTTTGTTAGCTACTGTGCAGTTGATGATAACTCATAGCCACTTTTTGGACAGCACACGGAAACCGTATCCTATCCTGCACCATCCTCCCAAACTCCACCACACTCAAGTCCATTGGTGCAGTCACTGTGTCAATATGTCTCATGAGGCCCTCTCTCTCTTTTATTAACCCTCTACTTTTTTTTAAAGAGAATTTTTATTTTGTACTGGTTTATTTACAAAGTTCACATACATTGTTTTTCACACCAGATATTTCCCATTTCCTTTACCCTCTGCTTCCTCCACTCATCAAATTGTGTGCCCCCCCACTCCCCACGTCATCCATCCTCACCTCTCTGCTCCCCCGACCCCCTTTGGATCCTCATACATGAGGAAGACTGATTTTTAAATAGATAACGTAAACTGATTTACATGTTCAGCAAGTGCTTCCAGAGCCCAAACATTTTAATTTTTTCTTAAATTTCTTGCAATTATTATTATTATTATTTTATATTTTACACTGGTTTACCTACCAAGTTCATACATTGCCCCTCATACCAGATCCCCCCACCTTCCCAGCCCATTCTCCCTCTACCCATCAAACCGTGCGGCACCATGATACCCTCCCCTCCACGCCTCTATTTCCTCTCTTCTCCCCTTAGATCCTCACACACATATTACTAGTTATCTATTTCTGTAACAACAGTCTTATACAGTATTTGTCCTTATGGGACTGAATTAGTTCACTTAACATAATACTCTCCAGTCCCTCCAAAGTTAGGTAGTGACTTACAAAATCATTGTTCCTGAATGCTGGGTAGTATTCCATCTGTGAACATACCATATTTTCTCAATCCATTCCATTGTGGTTGGGCATTTGGGCTGTTTTGATGTCCTTGCAATGGTGACTAATACTGCTATGAACATTGATGTACAGGTCTCCACTTGTGCCTCAGCTCTTATTTTCTCAGGGTATATTCTAAGCAGTGGAAAACCTGGGTCATATAGAGTGTCTATGTTCAGCTTTTTGAGGAAATGCCAAACAGCCTTCCAGAGTGGTTGTACCATTTTACAATCCCACCAAAAATGTATAAGAGTTCCTATCTCTCCAAATCTCTCCAACATTAATTACTTGCTGTCCTGTTGAACTTTGCCACTGCTTCTGGACTGAGATGATATCTAATTGTGGTTTTGATTTACATATCTCTTATTACCAGTAATATTATGTATTTCTTGATGTGTTGACCATCTGAATATCTTCCTCTGTGAAAATTCTCTCCATGTCTTTTGCCCATTTTGTAATTGTGATAGCAGTTTTTTCCTTGTGGAGGCCCTGTAGGATTGTGCAAACTTTTGATATGAGACCCTTGTCCAAAATGGTATTGCCACATACTTTTTTTCCCAGTCAGAAGGTTTTCTTTTCACTTTGTTGGAAAACCTTTTTATGCACACAGTGATTTACTCTTTAAAAGGTTCCATTCATCAATTTTATCCTCTTCTGATTGTGCATTTCTGGCTGTATTTGGGAAGTTTCTTTATACCATAGACTAGGCTGTCCAAGCTTGATTCTAGTTTTTATAGTTTTGGGCTTTACTCTCAGATCTCTGGTCCACTTTGAGTTGATTTTTGTGTATGGTATGAAATGTGGATGCTGTTTGAACTTTCTGCCAGTGACAGTCCTGCCAGCACCATTTGTTGAAGAGGTTGTCACATCTCCATCTGATTGGTTTTATTTCCTTGTTGAATATCAGTTGACCACAGATAGCTGGATCCATTTCTGGGTTCACAATTCTGCTCGATTAGTCTATGTGCCTGTTGTACCAATACAATGCTATTTTGGTTACTATTGCTGTGAAGTAGATTTTGAGGTCATGGAATGCTATGCCTCCCACTTTATTTTTGTTTTTCAGAAGTTCTTTGCTTATTCAGGCTCTCTTTCCTCTCCAAATAAACTAGAAAATGTCAATCTCTGTGAAAAATGAATTTGGTATCTGTATTGGGATTTGTTGAAAAAGTAGATTGCTTTTACTAGGATTGTTATTTTCACAATATTGAGTCTTCCTATCCATGAACAGAGCACATTCTTGCATTCTTTTAGGTCTTTTATTGGGTCTTGCAGAAATGTTCTGTAGTTTTCTTCATATAGGTCTTTTGTGTCTCTAGTTAGATTCACTCCCAAGTATTTCCACTTTGGTTGGCTACTGTAAAAATGGCATTGCTTTTTGGTTTCCTTCTCTGAGTTCTCTTTGTAGAGGAATCCCACTGATTCTTGTATATTCATCTTATGTCCTGGTACTCTACTAAAATGGTCTACTAGTTCTAACAATTTTTTTGTTGAGTTCTTAGGGTTTATTGTGTATACTCTCATATCATCTTTATATAGTGACAGTTTAACCAGCTCATTGCCAAATTGGATGCCTTTAATTTCCTTTTCTTTTTGTATTGCCCCAGCAAAGCACTTCCAGTACACTATTGAATAGAAGTGGCAACAGTGGGTATCCTTGCCTGATCCCTGTTCACAAGGAAAATGCTTTTAATCTGTCTCCATTGAGAATGATATTGGCTCTTGGGTTTTTTTTTTTTTGTTTTTTTTTTTTTAAGACATATCTCTGAAAGTCTTCCTTTTTTCCCTACTTTTTAAAATACTTCCAGTAAAAACTTTAAGGTGATAGATCTTCTCTGAATGCTTGGTAGAATTCAGCTGTGAAACCATCTGGTCCAGGACTTTTCTTATGGGAAGTCTTCTTATAACCTCTTCAAATTTTTCTATTGTGATGGTTCTGTTCAAGTGTTCTACATCTATCTGGGTCAATCTAGGTAGGGCATCAGTATTATGGAATTTGTCCATTTCCTCTAGGTTTTCAAATTTATCAGAATATAGCTTTTCATAGCGTTCTGGTATTATTGATTTAATTTCATCTGGTTCTGTGTGATGTCACCTCTATCATTTCTTAATCGAGTTATCTGTATCTTCTCTTTTTTTCTTTTGTTATGTTTGCCAGTGGTTTGTCAACTTTATTGACCCTTTTGCAAAACCAGTTGCTGGTCTTATTGATAATTTCAATTATTTTTCTGTTTTCTATCTCATTGATTTCAGCTCTTGTCCTTATAATATCTTTTCTTCTAGAGGCTGTAGACTTAGATTGCTTCTCTTTATCTAGTTGATGATTTTTTTTCTCTCTTATTTTTTTTTTTTTATGTGTACCTTTTGCTATTAACTGCCCTCCTGAGGACTGCCTTAGCCGCAACCCAGAGGTTTTGGTATGTTGTATATCCATTTTCATTTGTTTCAAGGAACTTTTCCATTTCATTTATAAACAAATTGTGTTGTAGTAGAGAGTTATTCAGTTTCTACAAGGATGGTTTTGTAAACTTTACCCTCCTGTGGTGAATTTCTAGTTTTATGGTATTGTCATCTGAGAAGATATTTTGTATTATTTCATTTTTTATAAAGTTTGTTGAGGCTTGCTTTGTGTCCTAATATATGATTAATTCTGGAGAATGTGCCATGTGCACTTGAGAAGAAAGTTAATTGAGTTTTAGTTGGGTGAAGTTCTCTGAATACATCCACACAGTCCATTTGGCTGATATGCATAGTTTAGATCTTCTGCATCTTTGCCAAGTTTCTTTTGAGTTGACCCATCCCTTGGTGACAGTGGTGTGTTGAAGTCTCCTACCACTATTGCAGTGCTATCTATTTCTTTCTTCAATTCTATTAATCATTGTTTTATGTATTTTTCAGGTCTATCATTTGGTGCCTAAATGTTGACCAGGGTTATGTCTTTTTGATCTATTGTGCCTTTAATCAATATGTAATGCCTTTCATTATCTTTTATGATGGTTTTCATTCTGAAGTTTATTTTATCAGAGATTGTATTTCCACTCCTGTTTTTTTGAGTTGCCATTTGCTTGTATATTTTCCCATCCTTTGATTTTGAGTCTGCGTTTTCATTTTTTAAAGTGTCTCTTGTAGACAACATATTGATGGGCTTTAGACAACATTAATGGGCATTGGGTTTTTTTAATCCATTCTGCTACTCTCTCTTAATTAGTGCATTTAGTCCATTCACGTTAAGTGTGATTATTGTCAGGCCAGGCTTTACTGTTACAATTTTGCTGTGTTTCCTTCTCTGTTGTTTCTGGTTAATATGATCCATCCACTTTCCTTTGGTGTCTCTGTCTGAAGCACTGTACTTAAAATTTCTTGTAGTTTTGGTCTTGTTTCACATTGTCCTGAAGTTCCTTCTTTTCTGCTACGGGTCTAATTTCTCCTTCATATTTGATGGAGAGCTTTTCTGGAAATACTGTCTTTGGCTGGCAATTGTTTTCTTTCAACTTTATGTAAAAGCTATCTCATTGTCTTTTAGCTTGCATGGTTTCTGCTGAGAAATAAGTACTTAATCTAATTGTTTCCCCTTTGCATGTGACTTTTCCTCTTGTGGCTTTTAGAATTCTATCTTTATCTTTTAATTTGGAGAATTTGGCTATGATATATCCTGATGTTTTTCTTTTTGGGTCTAGTCTATTTGGTGTCCTCTGTGCTTCTTGAATGTGGATTTCCCATTCTTCATAATACCTGGGAAGCTTTCTTCTATTACTTCTTCCACAATTTTCTCCCTCCCATGTTATGGAATTCCAATCATACATATGTTGTTCCATTTGATGTCATCCCATATTATTTTAATGTTTTCTTAATTTTCTTTACATCTCATCTCTGATTTTTATTCTAGTATGTTTCCACTGAGGCTCTTGTCTTCCAGCTCACTGATTCTCTCTTCCATCTCTTTAGTTCTGCTTTTTTGTCCCACTAATGAGCTGGATACTTCTACCATTTTGGTCTTAATAATCTGGATTGCATTTTTATGTTTTTTTGTTATTTTGACCCTCTGCTTTGCTAAGTACCTCACTCTTTACGTATTAACTTATTTATTCTTTCACTAAGCAGTCATTCTGTGCTCACTGAGCTTGGTACTGGCAATGGAAAAATGAAACCGGTTCAGTTTAGTGGGAGAGGCAGAGTTATAAGTAAGCAGTCATATATACAGAGGTAAACATGATAATAAAGTTATGAAAGGGTGCTCTTTGAGGGCATGGGGCCAGACTGGGAGGGTCAGGGAATCTTTGAATAAATGACATTTGCCCTGAGTCATAAAGGATGATGGAGATATTGTGAGTCAGAGAAGGTGAGAACATTCTACGGAGAGATAGAGGTGACAAAGATAAGAAATAACTAAGTGAAATTTGGCCAGGGGGAAATGATTACAGATACAGCACTACCATGTAGACAGAAACTCCATTTTTTTTTCCTTTCCTGGTTTAGTGGTAAGGAATTGAACAACCACCGAAAAGCCATATGATTCCAATCTACTACTACTGCTCTGTGGGAGAAAATGGGCAATCTCATTTCTTGCAATTTACTGCCTCTGAAAATCTGATGTAGCATCAGCTCTGAGTCTGTTCTGGCTCAATGATACACAGAAACAGCCTAATTTTAAGAATTCTTTTTAACAACATTAAACAGTTCCTGTGAAGTTTATTCTGACTTAAGGTGACCACAGCACAGAATCAAGTGAGGTTTTGATCTGTTGTCCACATGTCATTAAGAATCAGAGCTACCTTGATGGCACCTAGCAGCAACAACATGTTGTCCCCATGTGTTTCAGGGTAGAATATTACTCATTCAGAAGTAGTTTATCTCAGGCTTTCTGATGTGATTCTGTGTGGATTTGAATCCCCAAACTTTGGGTTAGTAGCCAAGTGCTTTACCATTTGTGCTACCCAAACACTTCCACCTTCCCTCAAAGGGGCTAGAACTAATTCTTTACTATCCTCTTCTCAAGAAGTACCAGCAGTGGTCTATAAAGTTTAAGGAATACCTCATATAATATTTTGCTAGAGGGTTCTAAATTGACACTTCA
Organism: Elephantulus edwardii; assembly: GCF_000299155.1. Taxonomy (NCBI): domain Eukaryota; kingdom Metazoa; phylum Chordata; class Mammalia; order Macroscelidea; family Macroscelididae; genus Elephantulus; species Elephantulus edwardii. Next base: position 21,564,831 of record NW_006399781.1, read on the forward strand.
TCTTCGTTTACTGTTATCTCTTTAATATGACATAAATTTCACTGCTGATTGTTTATCCTAAATAAGCATAGGAACATACTTTGCCAACATCATGTTTAAAAATAATCTGCACTTGTAAAATGAACTGCTATATTTTCAACAGAAAATGAAAAAGAGGACCCTACCTGTTCACAGCATTTTGGCTGCACCACACCCCGCTCTGTAATTGAAATAAGCCCTGTAACTTCCCTGTGGTATATATGAATCACTCATTGGAATTTGACTCAGAGTCAGATGTACCTTAATATATATATAGAGAGAGAGACAATATGGAAAGGGAGAGAGATGTATTTCCTGAGAGTAAAATTCCAAGTCATAGTCATTTAATATTTAATAAATTAAAAAAATTGTACAGGTATTGTTTTTTATTTTTGCCTGCCCACTTCCTCATTCAGAGGTGGCACTGTTGATGGTATTAAGAAAACTTGTTTCTTTTTTAACCACCAGGTACATTACTTGTCTCTGATAAATATAGATTTAAGTGACTCTCTTTATTTAAAGACTAGATTGTACCATTCCAGTGTTAAAATGAAATTGAATAGACTGTCAAGCCACAGCACTTAGAAGAAAAAAAAAGAGCCTGACATCATCGTGTCTTTTAGTTTTGTCAAATTGTCAACAATGCTACTTAATTTTTCTTATTTCAATGACTTCCATATTAATTTGGTTTACATTTTAAGTAGACTTAACTTTATAGGACAATTTTGGATTTATAGAAAAACTATAAAGCAAGCACAGAGAATGTCTCTCTTTTTGTTAATTAAAATATATGTCTTCTGGATTTTCTTGAATAACATATCCATCCCCCTGCATGTACCTTGTCAAGTTAGATTCCTAGGAAGAAATGCAACTAACTTGAATAAATACAATGTGATAAGCAGATGCTGGGAAGTGAGGGAGCAGGAGATACCTATAAGAAAGCTAGTGAGAGAATATGAGGTGATCTGGTCCTGGAAAGATAAGATGTCATCAGGCAGGTAGAGGAGACAGGAGACCCAGGCAGAGGAAACAGAAGAAAAAAGATGTGAAGGAGTGATCCTTGAGGGTCATCAAGCTTGTTCCAATGTATATGCATCTACTTGTGTGAGTCTATAACATTTCATCATCTTTGTTGAATGGATGCAATTTGAATAGTCTGGTCTTTATTCTGTAGAAAAGAAGACTATTGTTTTTTAGTGTGAGGAAATGACATGTTCTAGGTTCCCAAGATAATTTATGCAGGTGAAATTCACATAGCATAATTAACCATTTTAAAAGGAAAAATTTAGTGGCAGTGACTCCTGTTCATTCTGTCTACAAGGATTTACTGATTATGGATAATTCATATTAATGGAATGATATAATACATAACATTTGGGTCAGACTTCTTTAGCTTAGCTTAGTCTGATATTTTCAAGGTTCATCAAGATTGTATCAAGTATCAATACATTTTAATGACTGAATAAATACTTCAGAATATGTATGTACTGAACTGCCATCTTATTGGCATCAAGCTTCCAGGGGTAATACTGAAGGATCCTGCAGACAAAATCTTGAACGATGCAGGAAGTATCAAAAGAAAATAAAAGAAAACTACACAGAGTTGCTGGACCAGAAAGAATTGGTTGATACTGAACCATTTTAGGAAGTAGAATATGATCAAGAATCAATGGTAACAAAGTTTGAGCTGCATTTAAAGCATTGGCAAAAATAAGACCCTAGTAACTGATGAAATACCATCTGATGTGTTTCACCAAACATGTGCAACCTTGGTTTTTCTCACTAACCTATGCCAAGGAATTTTGAAGACCTGGTCAAATGACTGGTGGCATCTACACTTGTTACAAGTCCCTAAAAAAGGTGATTTAAGAAAGCACGGAAGTTGTTGAGCAACATCATCAATATCACACACAAGTAAAATCTTGCTGTGTAATTAAAAAAGGGCTGGAATAGGACCTCAACAGTGAACCACTCAAAATTCAAGCTGAGCTCAGGAGAGGCTGTGGAACAAGGGACGTTACTGTTGGTGTCGGCCAGAATCTTAGCTGACAGCAAAGGATCCCAGAAATAGATTTACTTATGTTTTATTGACTACACAAAGTCATCTAACTATGTGGATCATAATAAATTATGACTAATATTAAGAAGAATGAAGAATGAGAACTCTTAATTGTGCCTAAGCCAAACCAAGGAGCAGTTGTCCAAACCAAACAAGAAAATACTGAATGCTTTAAAATCAGGGAAGGCGGGCATCAGGGTTGTATTCTATCTCCATTGTATATTCTTTCTGGATATTGAGCAAATAATAAAAGAAGCTAGATTACACAAAGAGTAATGTAGCATCACAATTGTGGGGCAAGACTCATAAAACCACCTGCATTGTGCAGACGACACAATTTTGTTTGAGAAAAATGAATAGAACTTTAAGTATGTACTAAAAAAGATCAAAGACTAGAGTCTTCTTAATGGATTATCCTTCAACATCAAGACAACAAAAATCCTCATCACTGCACCAATAAGGCAACATTATGATAGAGGAAGAAAAGATTGATCTTGTCAATGGCTTCATTTTACTTGAATCAACACCCGTTGGAGCAACAATCAATCAATAAAAAACATTTAGCATTGGGAAAATCTGCCACCAAGGACTTCTCCAAGGTGCTTCTTTTTCTTTAAGGTATGCCTGATCCAAACCATAATATTTCCCGCTGCTTCATACATAAATGAAAGTTGGACAATGAATTAGGGTGACAGAAGAAAAAATGATGCACTTGAATTATGGTGTTGGAGAAGAGTACTGGTTATCCTTTGGACTGCCGAAAGAATAAACAAATCTCTCTTGGAGGATATGCAACTAGGGTGCTCCTTAGAGGTAAGGGTGGTAAAACTCTATCTCCCGTGCTTTGAACATGTTGATAGGAGGGATTGATCCTTGGAAAAACACATCCTACTGAGGTAGGTGGTGGGCAAGATCAGAAGAAGCCCTTCTTCAAAGAGATGAACTGACATAGTGCCAATAAGAGAGCTCTAATGGCTTACTGGTATAAGAAGCTTCACTGCAATCCCAAAGACACGCTGTTTGAATCCACCAGCTGCTCTGCAGGAGAAGGATGGGCAATCTCTTTACTGCCTCTGAAAACTTGCTGGAGCATCCATTAGCTATGCAGCGTTTCTGATGGGAGAGTACACAACAGCAATGACAACAGCAAGTGATTGTAACAATGGCCGTGGGCAGAGGGGAGACTGAAGATGACACAGAATTGGGCACAGTTCTGATCTATTGTTCACGTGCTCATATAGCTAGCTCATAGCTGACTTGATGGCACCTACAAATCACGACCATAATAATATAATTTCCTGTGGCATAATCAAGTTGTCATTTCCCCTATGGTTTTTTTAATATTAATTTCTAATGTCATGCCTCATAATTGATTTCCTTCTATTTTCTCTCTAAACTTTCTTTCCTGATATTTTTTCTTTTCTTTTTTTTATCTTTTTTTTCTATAATTATATTTTATTAATTTTCATAAACATTTACAGAGATTTTGGGTTTCCATTCATTCATTGTTGCACTATTCTCTCTACCCTCCTCCCAGTTTGTTCTTGTCCAAATGCCACAGTGCTTGTCAAAGCCAGTTCTGATTAATCTTCTTTGTCAGTGTGTCCTTTGCCATTCCCTATCACTCCTCCCTGAGAGAGACTTCACCCTGAGTCATAAGGAAAAGGGGATGGCGTATTCTCTTAGCTACTTCCTGCTGAAAAGGGACGCTGTGGGTTTCAGGGTGAAGATCTTCTCTCACTACTCTAAAGGGCCCCTTTGGCAGTAGGAAACACATAGACTATTATGGAGACTGGTTTTGGAATTTAGATGCACTCTTATTGATTGTGCTTGGCCATACATGTTCATATCCTTGAAGATGTATCATGGGGGTGTTGCAACCTAGAAGACACAAATTTGACTAACAAGTTATAAGTACATGAGTCCAAAAATTATGGAAAAGTAAAAAAAAAGATTCTTTCATTGTTTTACAAACCCTCCCCCAGGTCCCCTCCACCATGTAGCCCTCGCTCTAGTCTCCTGTGATGACAGAAATACCTAGTTATATATCTCTTTTAAACAATTTTCTCCCTCCTCTGTTTCAGTGCAGTATACATTATTGAACCCATCTTACTCAGTCTCTCCCCAACCCCAAGGACAGTCCCATTCTACAACAGTGGCACCATGCAATATTTGTCCCTTTGTGTCTGGGACATTTCACTCAGCATAATGTTCTCCAGAGTCAACCATTTTGAATAATATTGCATGAGTTCCTTGTTTTTTAATGCAGCATAGTATTCCATTGTGCGAATATACCACAGCTTCTCTAGCCATTCATTTGTTGATGGGCACTTAGGTTGTTTCCAACTCCTTGCTATTGTGAACAAAGCTGCAATAAACATGGGTGTGCATGTATCTGCTTGGATGTCAGCTATGGTCTCTTCAGGGTATATTCCCAGTAGTGGAATTGCTGGGTCAAATGGTATCTCTATTTGCAACTTTTCTTTTCGAAGGAAGCAGTAGACTTCATGACAACATATCTGGCCATTTTCAGGAACCATTAGCTCTATATTCTGCAGGATGAATTACTTGCCACTTACCTGGAAGGCAGTAAACATGACAAAATGAGCTCTCTCTCTCTCTCCAGTATCTCTTTGAAATATGTAAGGAACTAAAATTAACATTTTCATCATCATTGTTAGAGTTGGAAAAAGAGACACTTAAAAATACTCCAGAAATTTCCTTAATTATGATTGCCAGAAAATGCCTTCCATAAAATTAGAAACGTAAAAAGCTCTGTTTTGTTATTATTGTACTACTTACCTGTGGGCACGTGTGAGACCTCAATAAACACTTACGGAATGAATTATAACCTTGCACTTTTAAAAAGATTTCTCAACTCTTCATGTGACTCCTCCTTTTCATTACACAGTACTAATGTTGTAACAAGACAATTATGTGAGTTTTGCTTTCCAAACTAGTTTTACATTCTGCTGAAAGTTATGATGACTCACAGAAGGTTTGTCCCTTATTTGCAAACACATCACTTGTTTAGGACAATAAAGAATTCTTCTGTTAAATAGAAAGGGACCTCACAGCAAGTATTTCTTCCCAGAATATAAGCATTCTATAAAATTGATTTCATTTGTCTATAATTGGTTCTAATGTTAATTATACTGCATGAATAAGCCTATTGTATGGTCATTATTTAAAGTATCTTTTCTCAATTGATATATATCAGCTAATTAAGATATTAATTGCTAAAAAAAGATATTACTTGCTATGCATTAAAGAACTGGACAATGACTAAAGATGACAGAAGAAGAATTAATGCTTTTGAATTGAGCTGGAGAAGATTATTGAATTGCCAAGAGAACAAACAGATCTGTCCTGGAGAGGGTAAGCCCAAATTTCTCCTTGGAGGCTAGGATTTTGAAGCTCTGTCTCACATGATTCTGGCACATGGCGAGGAGAGATCAGTCCTTGGAGAAGGACATCACTCTCAGAAAGGTGAAGGGACAGCGCAGGAGAAGATCCTGCAGGAGATGGGTTGACACAGTAACTGGGGTAATGAGGTAAAAGGGGTAGGTGTGTCAGAGTCAGTGAGACTGGTTCAGGACAGGGCAGGCTTCAGAGCTGTTGTACATAGGGTGGCTATGAGTCACAGGCAACGTCATGACACATAACAACAATTAAGTTATGAAGCTTTGTACTTCTATATAATGTCATCATCATTTGATATATTGTCAAACCGGAGTGTTCCTTAGCTGCAAGGACAGTGAAAGTCTGTCTCACATACTTTGGGCATGGTTTCAGGGGGTGGGTGTCAGTCCTTGGAAAACATCATACTGGAAAAGATGCAGGGGCCGAGAAAGAGGAAATGACACTCAACAAGATGAGTTGGCTCAGTGACTGTAAAAATGGGCCGGAGCGTATCAGAGATAATGAGGATGGTATAGGACAGGGTAGGATTCAGATCTGTTCATAATCTTGCTAAAAGTTGACTTGCTAGCACCTAATAACAACATGCTACATAATACATTCTAGCATTACTTTAATGAGATTTAACTGAATTAAGTTACCTGTCCATGATCAGTATACACGTGTTCAAATCATGTTCATTAAGTTTCCCCTCATTACATTTTTCAATGTCTTGCTAGGCCGTACCTCCAGTGTGACAGCTATTTTTGTTCTGAGATAAACTTTTGCCAGGAAAATACACCATTAGGACTGTAACTCAGTGCAGTCATTTGTAGTGTATATAAAGGCAGCACACCTGGTGTTAATGGACCAACCTGAGACTGCAATGGCACTTGAGCATATTATTCAACATTTTTGTTGTTCTAGTGAAAAGGCACCTTCTGAAAGGCTACTTATGTGTTAGACACCTTTCACTGCCAATTCTCAATTCTAGTCATCCACCTTTATTTTCCCAATGGTCTTTCAGCCAGCTGTGTGGTTTGTAACCTTTAGTTCCTGATCCAACAGTATAAGGGTATATCCTGAGCAACCATTTCCACTCTGTGACAATGGATAGTTCTCAGATCTTGATGCTCTCTATGCTTTTCTAAATTTGATTTGCTTTAAATGAATGACTGAAAAGTTAATTAATGGCAGCATACCTGAGAAATGTTCATGTATTGTCCATGATACTTTTCCTTGTTAAAATTTTAATTTTCTCTTGGGCTCTACCTCTGACCTGACAATAGTTGTTGTTATTAAGTGCTGTTGGGTCGTAGATGATTCATAGCCACCCTATGAATGAAAGACGTGAACATTTGTATAACTTTCTTCCTCTCTCCACATTCATAGAGTTTCCAGAGGCAAGCTATTTCAGAAGTGGATGCCACTCCTGCTTCCAAGCTTGTTTTAATTGGGGAACTCCATCACATACTGTCTACCATGGATAACCACTTTCGCAATTGACACATCAGTGTCACAGTGTTTAGCGTCACAGCAACCACAAGATACCTCTGTACAGCAAATGGACAGACCAGTGCTATACTGCTTAGAAGAAAGTTTGCCCAAAACCAATTAAAATTAGGCCTGAGGGCCGCAGATTAAAATCATCCACCTTTGGCTTGGTAGCATCACTTTCTGTCCAGTAGGCCAACTGAGCTCTCTATATGTTGTTGTTGTTGTTTTTGTTAAGTGCCATCAAGTGGTAGACAACCCATAGCAACCCTATGAACGAAAGACCTGAACACTTGTTTAACTTTCATTGTTTCTCCAAGTTCATAGGGTTCCTGGAGGCAAGCTACTTTAGAAGTGGATGCCACTCTGGCTTCCAAGCATCCTTACAATTGTTTTTTAAAATATTGAAATTGCCAAAGATGCTTTTTATTAGGAACCATGATCAGTAACCAAAGAAGCAGCAGTTAAAATTTGTTAAGACAGCATGTCCCATAGAGAAAATCTGATGCAAGGACCTCTTTAAAGTGTTCATGAGCAAAGACACCACTTTAAAGGCTAAGTTTTTCCTGATCCAAGCCATAGTATTTTCAATTACCTTATACGCATATGAAAAATTGAAAACTTTTTACCAAGTCTGAAATTGGCCAAACACAGAAGATATGTTGATGATAAATGGTAATTGGAATGATGAATGAATGGTAATAAAAAATATGGATTTGGTGACGGAAAGGAGGTTGGAAATAGAATGATTGAATTTTGATTCAATGACTTATTCAATACAAATACCTTAAAAAAAACATAAATGATGACTTTGCACATGAATCTAACCTGATGGACTGCATAGAAATCACATTGACATATGTGGAAGGAATCACTGGAGAAGTTCAATATCAGCAGTCAAAACCAGGCCAGGGGGCAGACTGTGGAAAAGAACAATAATTGCTCATGTGCAAGTTCAAATTGAGCCCAAGGAAAATTAAAATTAAGTCCACAAGAACCAAAATATGATCTTTAGTCTATCCCACCTCTATTTTTAAAAAATCATCTTAAGAATAAATGTGAATAATGGTCGAAGACCTTATGAGCTGTGGGATGACATCAATGATACCCTCCATGATGAGAGCAAAAGGTCATTACAGAGACAGAGAAAAGGGGGGAAACCCCAAATTGGATTTCAGAAGAAACTCTGAAAATTACTTTAGAGTATTGAGAAGCCAAAACAAAGGGGGGAAATGCCAAAGTAAAAGAGCTAAACAGAAGATTTCAAAGGGCAGCTCAAGACAAAACAAAGTATTATAATGGAATGTTCAGAAAGTTGGAGAATAAAAAAGGAAGAACTCACTCAGCATTCTTCAAGCTGAGAGAAATGAAAAAGAAATTTAAGCCCAGGAAATAAAAAGATGAATTGCATGGGGAAAGTCTGCTGTCAGGGACCTCTCCAGAGTATTGAAGAGCAACAATGTTAGCACAGAGACTAAAGTGAACCTGATACAATCCACGATCTTCAGAATAACTTGCTATGCATCAGAGAGCTGGACGTTGACTAAATTTAAGAGAAGAATTGATGCCTTTGAGTTTTGGTGCTGGAGAATAGTATTGAATATACCAAGAACAGCTAGGAGAACAAACGGGTTCATCCTGGAGAGAGTGGAAGCAGGCTGCTTCTTGGAGGCAAGGATTTTGAAGCTTCATCTTACATATTTTGGGCATGTTTCAAGGAGGGGCAAGTCCTTGGAGAGGGACATCATAGTAGGACAGTGCAAGAGAGGAAGACCCTGGATGAGATGGATTGACTCAGTGACTGGGGTAATGGGGGTAAGTGTTTCAGAAAGAGTAAGTTTGTCTCAGGATAGAACAGAGTTCTGAGTTGTTGTCCATGGGGTCCCTATGAGTCACAAGTGACTCAACAGCACATAACAACAACAACAACAACATGGCTAATAAGAGAGCTTTGGTGGCCTACTGGTAAGGTACTGCACTGCAAGCCTGAAGGCATGTGATTCAAATCCATCAGCTGCTCTGTGGGAGAAAGATGATCAGTCTCCTCCTGTGCAATTTACTGCTTCTGAAAACCCACTGAAAAGTCAGCCATGAGTTGGTTCCTACTCGATGGTACAAAATGACAATAGACAATATGTTAATGATCCAGGAAGCATCAAAAGATGATGGAGGGAGTACACAGAGTCACTGAACCAAAGAGAATTGACTGACATTGAAAACTGTCACAAAGGCCATAAGAATAAAAGCCAATGGTAATGAAGGAAGAAGTTCAAGCTGCACTGAGGGCACTGACTAAAATCTAAGGGTCCAGGATTCAATGAGATACAGATTGACACTTTGCAACTAACAGATGTAGCTTTGGATGTTCTCACCAGCCTGCATCTGAGCCAGACTGCTCATTAAAAGTAAAGATAGCAACACTCTGCATCTCATAATTTGGGCATATTTTCAGAAGGGACCAAGCTCTAAGAAAGACATCAAGCTTGATAATATAGATGGTTAACAAAGAAAAGGAAAACAATGAGAAGGATTGGCAAGTGAATGCAACAATAGGCTTCAGCACAGCAAAGTTTGTGAGAATAGGAGAAGATCAGACGATACTTTCTCATGTTGTACATATGTCACTGTAAGTCAGAATCAACTTGATGGCAGTTTAGAACAATCATGCTGCCTGGAGCCCTGGTAGTACAGTAGGTTCGACATTGAGCTGCTCATCTAAAGGTTGGCTGTTCAAACCCATCAACCACACTTTAGGAGAAAGATGGGTCAATCTGCTCCATTTAAGATTTTCAACCTTGGAAATATTATTGAATATTTTTATCCCATCCTATAGGGAGTTGTCTAAGGGTCATTGGAACTTAACAACAACAACAACAACAAGAGAGCTCACTTGGCCTACTGGACAAAAAATGATGCTACCAAGCCAAAGGTGAGTGCTTTTAATTTGTGGCCCTCAGTCCACGTTTTCATTGTTTTTGGTCAAACATTCTTCTAAGCAGTATAGCACTGGTCTGTCCATTTGCTGTACAGAGGTAACTTGTGGTTGCTGTGATGCTAAACATTGTGACACTGATATGTCAATTGTGAAAGTGGTTATTCATGGTGTACAGTGTTTAGTGGAGCTTCCTGGTTAAAACAAGCTTGGAAGCAGGAGTGGCATCCATTTCCAAAATAGATTGCCTCCAGAAACTCTATGAACTTGGAGAAATTATGAAAGTTATACAAGTGTTTAGGTCTTTCGTTCATGGGGTTGCCATGAGTTGTCCACAACTCGATGACACTTAACAACAACAGAGGGTTGCTGAGTTGCAGTTGATTTGATGATAGTGGGTTAAAAGATAACTTCATTATTAAAATAGAATTCATATTCACAGATATATTTAAAGAAGTTTGGTGAATTATAATTCTCATTATATTCTTTATAAAGTTGATATTATCTTCCATAAAGAAACAATAATTGGTACCCTTTTCTAAGTACATACTTTGTTAGGTATTGTGAAAACAAGCAAATAAAAATTCCAAAATCCCCAAAATGAAGTAGGAGGCATAGCAGTCCCTGACCTCAAAACCTCCTACACAGCGGTAGTAACCAAAATAGCACGTTACTGGTCTAATGACACGCACATAGACCAATGGAACAGAATTGAGAAGCCAGAAATGGACCTGGCCTACTGATATTCGACAAGGAAATAAAACCTATCAAATGGGGAAATGACAACCTCTTCGACAAATAGTGCTGGCAAAACTGGACTGCTGCCTACAGAAAGCTGTCACAGGATCCACATCTCACACCATACACAAAAATCAAATCAAGGTGGAGACCTGAGAGTAAAGCCTAAACCCATAAAGTTCATCAGAGACAAGCTTAGACGGCCTAGTCTATCGTATAGAGCATGTCAAATACAGCCAGAAACACAATCTGGAGAGGTAAAATTGGTGAATGGGACCTTCTCAAAATTAAATTCCCGTGTTCATCAAAAGCTTTTTTCAACAGAGTGGAAAAAAAAACTCCTCACCAGAACACAAAAAACCCCAAATCCTACACTGATTGGGAAAAAACATTTGACAATATCATTTCAGACAAGGGTCTCATATCAAAAGTTTATAGAATCCAAGGACCTCCCTACAGAAGAAAAAGACTGAACAAAATAAAAAAATGGGCAAAAGACATAGAAAAATTTTTCACAGAGAAAGATACTCAGATGGCCAACATGCACAAGAAGAAATGTTAGAAATTACTAGCAATAAGAGAGATGCAAATCAAAACCACAATGAGATACTATCTCACCACAGTAGCAGTGACAAAGTTTAACAGAACAGCAACTAAGAAATGTTGGAGAGGATGTGGCTAGATAGCAACTCTTGTATACTGTTGGTGGGATTGTAAAATGGTACAACCACTCTGGAAGGCAATTTGGTGTATCCTCAGAAAGCTGAACATAGAAATTCTATATGACCCAGCTAATTCACTGCTTGGAATATACTCCAAGAAAATGAGAACTGAGGCACAAATGAAGACTTGTACACCAATGTTCTTAGCAACATTATTCATCATTGGAATAACATGGAAACAGCCCAGATGTCCAACCAAAATTGAATGGATTGAGAAATTATGATGCATTCACAAAATGAAATACTATACAGCATGCATGAGAAATTTTATAAATCACTACCTAACTTGGGAGGGACTGGAGAGTACTATGCTAAGTGAATAACTCAGTTCCATATGGACAAATACTGTATAAGACCATTATTGTAGAACATGTATGAGGATCTAAGGGGGGGGAGAGGGAAGCATGAGTGAGGATGGGTTGGGGGAATTTAATCAAAGGATTGCACAACTTGATGGATGGAGAGAGGGGTGGGTAAAGGAAATGAGAAAGATTCAGTGTGAAAAACAATGTATAAAAACTTTATAAGTAAACCTGTATGGAATACAATTTTTCTTTAAATAAAAAAACAGCTTCAATAAAAGAAAATAAATTATTAAAAACCAAAATCCCAAAATGTGCATAATCTCATTTTGTCCTTTTGTAACTGATGTGTAATGTGATTTTTTTCTGTGTTCTCCAAGTCTTTGGAAGAGGCCTCTAAGTTTGAGAGCAAGTATCAGACTCTCTGTGGAGAACATGCTCTGTGATGGTGAAACCAGTTCTACACCATTACCCAGCACCCTCCACACTACAGAAGAGAAAGAGGAAAAGGTTCATGGGGAAGAGTTAGGGCAAAGACTTCTTCGGAAAGACAACTACTCCCTTTTCATGCTTCCCCTTCTCCTGTCCAACATGTCCCAAGACCTTGAGTACAGCAAGACTCCAGACTCTACAGACAGATGATGGGAATCAACTTGAGTCTTTCTGAATTATACTTGAGCTATCGAATTGTTCTTTCTTTGTCCTCAAATGTATTTTGGACTGAGTCTATTTAATTTCAGATATTGAAAGTCCAATGTACTTCCGTATCAAAATACAAAACAATATTTTTGCATTTAGTAAATAAGCTAATATAAAATTTTTAAAAAAAGCTACCTGTACGTTTAGTTTACAGCATTTCTTCTCCGGTGTGGGCTGCCTCTATCTGGGAAACTTGTCAAGTGGTCAGATTGACTTTTTTTTTTTTTTTTTAAAAAAAGCTACCTGTACGTTTAGTTTACAGCATTTCTTCTCCGGTGTGGGCTGCCTCTATCTGGGAAACTTGTCAAGTGGTCAGATTGACTTTTTTTTTTTTTTTTTACATTTGCTGCACTTAAAATGCTTTTGTAGCAATGAAGAGAAGAAGGAAAGAAGCTCTGATAGATTGGACAGATTGCACTCAGGACGAGACAGATAGTTTTATTTGACTCATAGTAATAGGACAAATGTTCAAATGCTCACTCTGCCTTCAGCATCCCTTCTTTTGTAAATATCTTAGTGATTCCTGCCTCTAGTTGTATACCATTGAGTTGGAACTGAACCTCTCGCCAGTTTTCAGGGGCAGTGAATAGCATGGGAGGAAGTTGCCTGTCTTTCTCCCAGGGAGCAGCACCTGGTGGCTCCAAACCACCTACCTTTGGGTTACCAACTCAACTCCTTACCACTGGCCACCAGAGTGCCAGTGATCCCTCCTATACACAACTAATTACAATTCACTGGCTTGGAAGCTTCTCATTTTGATCCATTGATTCTCTGTGGGTTGGGATGTTACTTCCTTCTTTGCCCCTCTCCAGGATGTTCCTTTTAGTTAAAGTTTTGTTGGTTTTGTTTTGTTTTTGTTTTGGGGTTTGTTTAGATTGGTTCCCCACCCCTTCCATTTTAACCCAGATCAAGGATTCCTCTCATTCACAGGGTGCACGTTGGCTCATAGAAATAATCACTCCATATGCCCTGGTTTTGTTTTTTTTTGTTTTGTTTTGTTTTTGTTTTTTGCATATGCCCTGTTTTGATACAAATGACTCTCAATTTCTGCTGGGCTTAAGTTTATTATTACATTTCTATGTAGTCCATCTTCTTGAAGATCTTCCTCTGTTTTGATTCTTCCAAGCATGATTTTCTTCCCAAGACACTGTGTCCTCCTAATAACCTGTGCAAAATCAAGAGAGGAAGTCTTGACAGTTTTGCTTCTAATGAACATTCTGGCTGTACTTCTCCTAAAGTAGGTTTTATTCATCTGACTTTCAGATCTTTTAAAAACACACATGATTCAAATACCAGTTCAAGCAATCCCTCCAATCTTCAGGTTTTCCAAGTACTTTGTGTATGCTGTCTGAGCAGAGTTGGGTGACAATAAAGGGGGCTCCCTCATTGTTCAGAGTTGCACAGGATCCAAGCAACTACTGAAAAGATGTCATTGCCCCCTGCCTTTTAAGAGATCTTTTAGGGCAATTGTAGCATTTGAGTTTAGGCATACCTTTGTGTCAAAAGTAACTCATAACGATCCTCCAATGGGTTTTCAGAGGCTGTAAATGGCAAAGAAGGAGATTGTCCATTTTTCTCCAGAGGAGCAGCTGGTGGGTTTGAACTGTATGTTCCTGCTTTGACAGTGCAAATGCTGTTCAGTTCCTGCAAATGTAGCCAGTACCCTAATTGACAACCATTGTTCTCAGTTTTGGGTCCTTGGCCTATATCATCATTATACTTAAACTGTGATTTCAAAGTTTTAATTTTCCCTTTTACAACTAATATAGCCAAGAACTTGGAAAGGTGAAGTAAATTGCTCAAATTTGTACAACCAAGAAGTGGTAAAATTAAATTTTGTTTAATTCTTTCCTTGTTATAATACCAGATTCCAGTGAGTATTTATAAAGTGTTGGGGAGAAATAATGGCTTGGATTATTATTCAACATGCTAAGGTGAAGGATGAGCGATCTCCTCTCATGTGATTACCAGCCTCTGAAAACTCACTGGAGGGTCAGCTATGTGTCAGTTCTGACTCAATGGTGCACAACAACAATAACAAGAGAGTAGAACCACATTTAAAAAGACTGTGTCACAATTAAATTTTTGTATATATCAGAGCTTAGGTAAAGTTTTATTTATTACAAAATGTGAGATTATATGTACTGTATAGATGAATGATGTTTTGGTTTCTAGAGTTTGACAATGAAAGTTATATAAGTGTTTAGGTCTTTTGTTCATAAGGTCACTATGAGTTGTGTACAAAAAGATGGCACTTAACAACAACAACAACAACAACAAAAACCAAATACAACAACGAGAGAGCTCTATTGGACTAGTGGATAGAAAGTTATGTTACCAAGACAAAGTTGGGTGATTTTAATCTGCGGTCCTCAGGCCTGGTTTTAATTGTTTTTGGCTAAATATTTTTCTAAGTGGTATAACACTGGTCTGTGCATTACTGTACAGAAGTAACTTGTGGCTGCTGTGAAACTGAACACTGTAACACTGATGTGTCAAATGCAATAATGGTTTTCCATGGTGGACAGTGTTTGATAGAGCTTTGCATTTAAAACAAGCTTGGAAGCAGTAGTGGCAGCCACTTCCAAAATAGCTTGCCTCCAGAAACCTTATGAACTTGGAGAAACGATTGTAGTTATAAAAGTTTTCAGGTCTTTTATTCATAGAACCACTATGAGTTGCCTACAACTCGATGGCACTTGCCAACACAACAACAGAGTTTGAAACAATAGATTAGGATACCTTACAATCTCAAAATTTTCCCATTTGAACTGGTAAATGAGACCAGTTAAGGAAGCTGTTGTTGTGTGCTGTTGAGCCATGAAGTTGGAATCGATCCATAGCTGACTCTGCAGCAGGCCTTCAGAGGCAGTAAGTCACATGGGAGGAGATTATCCATCTTCTGTGGAGCAGCTGGTGGAATCAAACTGAGTCCCCTTGCTTTGACAACACAATTCTGCACCCCTCAGTATAAGATTTCAGAAGTATGGCTAAAAGAGAAACACCATCTTGGCAAACAAATTCAGACTTGACCAAAGCAACCACTGCAGAGTGATTAACGTGTGATTAAAAGCTTCCTTTTATTTAATGAAAGATTCCAAGTCCGCAAAAACCATTAGGATAAACCAATGTGCATAGCAGCAGTATTCACCATTGAAAGAATATGGAAACAGCCAAAATGTCCAACCACAAGCCAATATTATGGTGCATTCACACAATGGAATACTATGCAGCAAGCAGGAGCAATGATTTTATAAATTATTACCGAACCTGGGAGGGAATGGAGAGCATTATGCTGAGTGAACTAACTCAGTCCCGCAAGGATATACATTGTATAAAACCATTATTGCAGAATGAGCATAAGGATACAAGACGGGTGGGAGAAGAAAGAATTTGTTTGAATTTGTATTCGAGTTTTATAATTAAACTAGTAGAAAAGAAACCCTTCTCCCGCATGAAGATAAAAGTAAGGCTATCACAAAACTACTTGGCACACAACTCTATGATTCTACTGACCAGGACAAGTTAAGTAGCTCAATCTTTCTTTTCATATATATATATATTAAAATAAATAAACTCTTTCACTACTAAAGACAGCCCTAGTGATGTGACCTGTAGAGAATCGCACAGCTAACCCAAAAGCAGCACTTTCCTGGCAATTCAAAGCCCCCAATGACATCATGGGAGAACAATTGACAGTCTCCTCTTATGCTATTTATAGCTTTGGAAACCCCATGGAAGGTCAGCTGTGAGTAAATTCCAACTCAAGGCCAATGAGTTGAGTTTTGAATTTCAAGATAAACTTATTTTATGTTTTTATTTTGGTGTTGTTTAAATCATGTAGTTTTGGTAATAGAAGCCATTTTTAATAACATGATAAATTTTTTTATGATGTCATTATGTTGTCGTGCGATATTGAGCTGGAACTGATGCAAACTCACCACCGGGTTTTTAGAGGCAGTTAATGCACAGGGTAAGACTGCTCATCCTTCTCTAGTGAAATAGCTTGTGGATTTGAACCATATACCTTTGAGATTGTAACACATATTCTTACCAGTAGGTCACCAGATACAATTGTTGTTGTTATTAGATGCCCTTGAGTCAAGAACAACCCATAGAGACCCTACGAACACATTCTATCCTGTGCCATCCTCATCATCTCTGACACACTGGAGTCCATTGCTGAAGTTACTGAGTCAATCCACCTCATTGAGGCTCATCTCATTCACTGACACTCCATCTTTCCAAGAATGATATTCCTTGCCAAGGAGTTGTTTTGCCGAGTTACATGTTCAAAGTATGAAAGATGAAGCTTCACCATCTTGCCTCCAAAGAGCACTCTGGCTGCGCTTTCTCCATTTGTTCCTCTGGCAGTCCATGGGATATTCATTATTCTTCTCCAATATCACAACTCAAAGGCATCAATTCTTCTTTTGCTATTCTTATTCATTGTCCTGCTCTCTGATGCACAGCAGATGATTGAGAAGACCAGGGTCTGAATCAGTTGTATCTTAGTCTTCATACTGACATCATTGCTTTTCATCATTTTGGAAAGGTCCCTGACAGCAGAGCTAAAGCAATATGTTTTCTTATTTCCTGACTGCTGGTTCTGTTGATTCAAGCAAGATGAAATAATTTTTGACAGCTTCAATCCTTTCTCCATCTATCATAATGTTGAATTTTGTTCCAGTGGTGAGAACATTTTCTTGATGTTGAAATGTAATTCCTACCAAAGGGTGTGTAGTCCTTGATCTTCTGCAACAAGCATACCATATATTCTGCACTTTCATCACACAAAGTTTTGCCATCTTCATAATACAAGTTGTTGATGAGTCTTCACCCATATCTGAGGCTACATTCTTCTTTAGAGTCTGGCTTCATGACTTCTTTGCTCAGCAAGCAAATTGAATAGGAATGGGAAAAGGATACAACCCTGATGTACACACTCCGTGACATTAACGCTTGCCGTGTTTCCTTGGTTTTTTTGGACGACAGCTTCTTGGTCTAAATATAAATTCCATATGTGCACAAGTGAGTGTTTTGGGATTCCAATTCTTCTCAATGTTAGCCATAATTTATTATTATTCACATAGTCAAATGCCTTTTCAGAGTCAATAAAGCACAAATAAACATTCTCCTGGTATTCTCTGCTTTGACTAATATTTATCTGACATCAACAGTGTTATCCCTGGTACCACAGCCTCTTCTAAAATCAACTTGAACCTCTGGTAATTCCTTGTCAATATACTCTTGTAGCCATTTAAAAATATTTTTAAGAAAATGGTGCTTGTATTAACGAGTAATGTTATCATATTCTAATTTCCACATTCTATTAGATCACCTTTCTTGGGAATGGGGACAATTAAGAATCTCTCCCAGGGGGTTGGCCAGGTAGATGTCCTCCAGATTTCCTGGTGTAAACTGGTGAGCCTGTCTAGGGCTGTTAGTTGAAACATGTCAATTGGCACTTCATTGATTCCTGGGCTCTTATTTTTTGCCAATGCCTTCAGTGAAGTTTGAACTTCATCTTTCATCACCACTGGAGCTTGTTCATACAGTGCTTCCTGAAATTTTCAGTGTCAACTAACTCTCTTTTTGGTTCAATGATTTTGTGTATTTCTTCCATATTAATTTGATGCCATACGAGGTTTTGTACATAGCATCTCTCAGGACTGCAACTTGAGACTTGAGTTTGTTTTCTGTTTTTTTCAGCTTGAGAAACACTGAAAGAGTTCTTTTCTTTTTATTCTCTGACTCCAGTTCTTTGCACATCTCATTACAATATTTTGCTTTATAGTTTAGAGCTGCCCTTTGAAATCTTTTGTTCAGCTCTTATATTTTGGCAACTTTTATTTTGTCATCTCGATGTTCTAATGAAATATTCATAGTCCTGACATCCGTTTTAGTTTTTCCTTTCTCCTCTCTCTTTGTAATGACCTTTTGCTCTCTTAATGGATGATAGCTTTGATGTTCTCTCACAGTTCCTCTGGTCTTCTATCATTGGTGTTCAATGCCTCTAACTTGTTCTTGAGATGATTCTGAAATTCAACTGGGATAGACTTAAGGTCATGTTTTGGTTCCTGTGAACTAGTTTTAATTTTCTTCAGTTTCAATTTGAACTTGCACATGAGTAATTGATGATCTATCTGTTGCACAGTCAGCACCTGGTCTGGTCTTGACTGCAGATTCTTCACTTCTCCAGTGATTCTTTCTGCAAATATAGTCAGTTTGGTTCCTGTGCAATCCATCAGGTGAAATCCACCTATAAAGTCATCCTTTGTATTTTTAAAAAAGGCATTTGGTGTGAATAAATTATCGAGCGCACAAAATTCTATCATTTGGTATCTGATCACATTTGTTTCACCAAATCCATACTTTCCAACCCATTCCTTCCTCATTGTTCCCTGCTTTTGCATTCTGGTCACCAATAATTATTAAAGCATCTTGATTCCATGTTTGGTCAATTTCATACTGCAAAAGTTGGTAGAGACATTCAATATCTTCCTCTTTGGCTTTAGTTGTTAGTGTATATATTTGAATAATAGTGGTATTAAGAGATCTTCCTAGTATGTGCTAAGAATCAGCAGCAAAGATTCAAGGAGCTTAGATAGCTTAGTGGTAAGCAGTTGAGCTGTAATCCCAAAGGTGCATGATTCAAATACACAATCTGCTCTGTGGGAGACGTATGAGTAATATCCTCCCAGGCAATCAACTGCTTTTGAAAACCCGCCAGAGACAGGTATGGGTTGGTTCTGATTCAATGGTATATAAAACCAGTAACAACAGTATATGTATAATATCCTACCATTTACAGTATTGTATTTCAGGATGGATCTTGAAATTGTCTTTCTAAGTTTCATTTAATTTTTAAAAAATTACCTTTTTGACTATGAATGGAATACCCTTTCCCCCTCAGTTTTTCATTCCTAGCATAGTAGATCATGTGATTGTGACTCTAAGTGACCCATGCTTATCCATCTCAGTTCACTGATGCCTAGAATGTCAATCTTTATGTGTTCCATTTCATTTTTCACAACTTTTATTTTTTTCTACATTCATGCTTTATACATTCCATGTTCCAGTTACTTATGGCAGCTTGTAGCCATTTGTATTCTTTTTTGAGTGACTGTATTTCTGGATTCTATGTCTAAAACTCTACCCATGTTCCTCTGTTCAGAGGATTTTTAAAGGTCTTTTGTTTTGAAAGTGGATGGCCAATCCTTCTTCCTTGTCTGTCTTAATTGAGGAGATCTGTTGCAAGTTCTTCAGCATGGGTCACCCTTCTGGCACCTGACTGAGACACTGGTCATACAGATTCCAACATTAGAGAATCCCACAAGCAACACCAGTACAGCAAACTGAAAGACAACTGCTACACTAATAGGAGCATATAAATAATAAAGTCTACAGCAAAGTCCAAGAGGCAGTTGTCAGAACAGAGCAAGGAGACACTACATTGCTCAAAATCAAGAAGGGGGTTCGTCAGGGATGTATTCTGTCTCCATACCTTTTCAATCTGTATGCAGAACAGATCATCCAAGACGTTGGGCTGTACGAGGAGGAATTTGGCATCAGGATTGGTAGAAGAATCATAAAAAACCTGCGTTATGCAGATAACACAACCCTGCTTGCTGAAACTGAGGACCTGAAGCGCTTGTTGCAGAAGGTCAAGGACTGCAACCTCCTACATGGATTGAAGCTCAACATCAAGAATACAAAGATTCTCACCACTGGGCCAATTGGCAGCATCACTATGGATGGTGAAGAGATTGAGATAGTTAACAGTTTTAATTTACTAAGACTCCACAATCAACACTCTTGGTAACAGCAGCCAGGAAATCAAGAGACTAATTGCATCGGGAAAGTCAGGTGTGAGGGACCTCCCAAGAATACTGAAGAGCAACGACGTCAGACTGGAGACTAAAGTGCGCCTGATTTGGGCTATAGTTTTTGCAATTATGTGCTATGCATCAGAGAGTTGGACAGTGACTAGGGGTTGTAGAAAGAGAAATGATGCCTTTGAGCTTTGGTGCTGGAGAAGAGTGTTGAATATACCAGGGACTGCTAGGAGAACAAACAGGTTTGTCCTAGAGTAGATGAAGCCAGAATGCTCCTTGGAGTCAAGGATTCTGAAGCTTCGTCTGACATACTTTGGGCATGTTGCAAGGAGGGACTGGTCCTTGGAAAGGGACATCATGTTTGGCAGAGTGGAGGCGCAGCGAAGGAGAGGAAGACCTTTGATGAGATGGATCGATTCTGTGACTGGAGTGGTGGGAATAAGTGCGTTTGAGATGGCTAGGTTGGCACAGGATAGAACGGCGTTTAGAACTCTTGTACATAAGGTTGCTTGCTATGAGTTGCAAGCGACTCTATGGCACATAATAACAACAACAATAGCAAAGTCTAAGATATAAAGTATTGGCACCATGCAAATAATTCCTTAATAACCAAACTGACAGGTAGATCTTGTACCTCTAGAAGCAAACCATAAAGACAACCATACATACAAATACCAGGCACTGTACACCCTTTTCAGACCACAGCTGAAGTCTATGGCAATGTGGTAGGATGAAGTCCTGCATGTGAGTATTGATGCAAACAGTGGCATAGCTTGGCGTTAGTGCTGATTCTTCACACAGGCCAGAGTCTTCTGGAATTAGGCATTGAAGCCTGATTCTTCAGATTCATGCTGTTTATACAGCCCCCAATAGATGGCAGCAGACACAAATGTGAACTAGCAGCTTCTTAAGTAAACCCCAGAGACGGAAAATTGGTAGGTTTAGCATGTTACATAAATCATGAGGGGATTAAATACGAGGCACTAGGATCTAGTGGAAACAATTTGTTATTGTTATGTGCTGTCGAGTTGCCTGCAACTCATAGAGACCCTATGTACAGCAACCCTAAACTCTATCCTGTCCCAATCTTACTGTCTCTGACACACCTACTTCCATTACCCTAGTCATTAACTCAATACGTCTCATCAAGGGTCTTCCTCTCCTGCGCTGTCCTTCCACTCTCACAAGCATGACATCCCTCTCTATGGACTGGTCCCTCCTTGCAAAATGTTCAAAGTATGTCAGATGAAGCTTCAGAATCCTTGCCTTCAAGGACCAGCCAGGCTTCACCCTCTTCAGGATGAACTTGTTTATTCTCCTAGCAGTCCATGGTATATTCAATACTCTTCTCCAGCACCACAGCTCAAAGGCATCAACTCTCCTTCTATCATCCCTAGTCATTGTCCAGCTTTCTGAATCATTCCTGACTCTTTTTTTAAAAATTAAAAAAACCCCATATATTATTCATCAACAGATTCTCTGTCAACTATTCATAATATTCATCATCAGTCCATCCACTTCTTAGCATCTACATTTTTAAAACTTAGGTCTAAGTCACCAGCATCACTAACATGTATGCTGAGTGAAATTTTGTTGCTAACCCAAAGACACACAGTTCAAATCCACCAGCTGCTTTTTGGGAGAAAGAAGGGCAATCTCCTCTCGTGTGATTTACTGACACTGAAAAGCCACTTCAATATCAGCTGTGAGTTGATTCTGACTTGATGTTGTTGATTACTATTGAGTCGAGCACGAATCATAGTGACCCTATGAACAAAAGACCTGAAACCTGTTGTCATCTCAAAGTTCACAAAGTTTCGAGGCATGTGGATGGCACTCTGACTTGATGGTACATAACAGTATGTTGTTGTTGTTGTTGTTAAGTGTTGTAGAGTCATAGGCAATTCATAGCAACTCTGTGAATGAAAGTCCTCGACACTTGCGTGCGTGACTTTCATCCTTTCTCCAGGTTCATAGGGTTTCCAGAGGCAAACTATTTAAGGAAGTGGATGCGACTCCTGCTTCCAAGTTTGTTTTAATCGGGGAGCTCCACCCAACACTGTCCACCATGGGTAACCATTAGAGCATTTCACACATCAGTGTCACAGTGTTCAGCTTCACAGTGACCACAAATTACCTCTGTATGGCAAGTGGACAGGCCAGGGCTATATAGCAGATCATTTTCTATGTAGAGTCTAAAAGAGTATTCTGTAAACCTTAATCAGATTCTATCACTTTCTTGCTTGAAAATGCAACCATTTTTCATACCATTGGAGTGAAATACAATCTCTTTAACCTGGCTTGCAGGGTCCAGTTTGACACAACCTCGGTCTGTTCCCTCCTCATCCACTGTCTGTCCTTATTGGTCCATTTTCTGTCTAATGTACCCTGCATCTTCCTTCATGCTCTTGCACTTTCTTTCTCCTCTGCACGAACTTTCCCTCTGATTACCCTAAGGAACTCTCCCTATCATTTGCTGTTGTTATTAGGTGCCATTGAGTTGGACATGATTCATAGCTGATTCTCCAGTGATTTTTTAGAGGCTGATAAATTGCCTGTGAGGAGACTATCCTTCTTTCTTTTGTGGAGCAGCTGGTAGATTCAAACCCACTACTGTTGGGCCGGCAGAGTGATTCCTTACCATTAGCCCACCGGAGCCCCTCCACGTCATTGAGGCCTCAGATACTAGCTTCTCAGAGACGGTTCCTCACGTCTCTGGTAAAAGGGGTCTCCTCCCTCCCTCCAACACCTACTCATTGTTTCATCTTATTTTAGTCACAGAGCCTACCTCCTGTTAGAGTTGAACCATTGGAGGTTCATGGCCTTTTGGTTTTTCATTGCAAGATTCTGCAGATTTTGTTACCAGACTCATAAGTCATTGTTGTGTGCCACTGAGTTGGAACCGACTCATATCTGACACTCCATTAAGATTTTATTTATTTATTTTTTTTTCTATAATTATATTTTATTAATTTTCATAAACATTTACAGAGATTTTGGGCTTCCACTCATTCATTGTTGCACTATTCTCTCTACCCTCCTCCCAGTTTGTTCTTGTCCAAATGTCACAGTGCTTGTCAAAGCCAGTTCTGATTAATCTTCTTTGTCAGTGTATCCTTTGCTCCATTAAGATTTTAGAGGCAGTAAATCACATAGGAGGATATTACTCAGCCTTCTCCCATGGAGCAACTGATGGATTCAAACTGAGTGCCTTTGGAATTGTAGTGCTTTTCTTACCACTAGGCCACCAGATCTTCTAAGGCCCCAAAGTAGAGCCTTCCAACTGTCACTTCTTTAAGTCTGATCTTCTGGCTCCATCTGATGGGATGAGCTGGTACTTTAATCTCTTAAATGCTCAACAAGGGCAGCTTGAGATGTAATTATCAGTAAAAAGATTTGTGGATTTGCACGTGTGTGGTGAATTTGGTTTTCAGTCTAAATATAATTTAAGGATAAGCCTTTAGTATCTGAGGAGCCTTGGTGATACAGTTCGTAATATCTTGGGCTGCCCATCCAAAGGTTCGTGGTAGAAATCCACCAAGTGCTCTGTGGTGCGGGAGAAAGGGAAATAGTCTCTTTCTGTAAAGATTTAAAGCCTTGAAACTTGATGGAGAGTCGCTATGAGTTGGAACTGACTCTGTGGCAGTGGCTTTAGTTGCATTGTAGGTATACATGCCCCATTTTGTCCTGTGAGGCAGCAAGGACAGGGGCTGCAGGGCAGGGCTTACACATCGAGTAATGAAGATAGCTTTATTATTATCATTGTTAGAAATTAAGCACCTGGCTAGAATATGGATTGTCCGAGATCTCATGACAGAAATGGCAATAGAGGGTTTATGAGGAGAGTGGAGGCATTCTTTAAATCTAACTGCTTGATTGGGGCCCAGGATGCAGGCACAGGTTTCCTGGTGTCTTTTCTACTGCTCTCTGCCATTATTCATTGTTTTCTTCAGTAAAGTTCACCATTAAAGGTGTACCTATCCACGTCATGGTATTTTCAGTTATTGCATATGTATGTGAAAGTTGGACAATGAATAAGGAAGGCAGAAGAAGAATTGCTGTCTTTGAATTGTTGTGTTGGTAAAGAGTATTGACTAGCCCAAGGGCCTCCACAAGAACATGCAAATAGACAAATCGGTCTTGGAGGAAGTGCAGCCAAAGTGTTACTTCTTTAGGGACAAGGATGGCGAGACTTTGTGAAATAAAGGATTAGCAAAGAACAGGAAGACCCTCAAGGAGACGGGACTGATACAGTGCCTGCAAAAACAGGCTTAAGCACAGAGGAGGTTTGCATCTGATGTAGGATGAGGCAAAAATTTTGATCAGTTGTACATAGAGCCACTATATGTTAAATGAACTATACCTGACAATAGCAACAATATTAACCTTCTCTGGATTGAGGGTCGTGCAAGCAGGACACAATTTCACATGTTGCCTTGAAGTCCAGAGGATTTCTAAGATTGTAAATCCTACAGGAGGAGACTGCTCTTATTTCTCCCAAGGTTGGGCTATTGATTCCAATTGCTAACCTTTTGATTAATGGCCCACTCACTCTACATCATCAGGTGTTCTCGTCATAGCTCACCCTCCAGTGGGTCTTCAGAGGCTGTAAATCACACGGAAGATTTCTCAATGGTCTCCCACATAGCAGTTGGTGGATTCTAATTGCTTGTTTTATTGATTGGCCTGAAAAGTCATTACCACTAGGCTACCAGAGCTGTAGGAATCCCAACACAAAAGGTCTTTTTGTTGTTGTTGTTAAGTGTAATTGAGTTGCCAGCGACCCATAGTGACTGTACGTACAACAGCTCTGAAGCCTGCCCTGTCCTGAGCCAGTCTCACTGACTCACCCACCTACCCCCCATTGCCTCAGTTACTGTATCAAGCCCTCTCATCCCGGGTCTTCCTCTCCTGCACTGTCCCTCGAAGACTCTTCTCCAGCACCGTAACTCAAAGGCATCAATTCTTCTGTCATCCTTAGTCATTGTCCAGCTCTCAGAGGCACAGCATTTAATTGCAAAGACCCGGCCCTGGAAAGGTCTTTTATTGAACCATTATCACTGAGTGCTATGCTCTGGTTTGTCAGCAGGTGTCAGCAAACCCCAAAGAGTAAACGACACAGGATCAAGCCACTAAATGGGAGCGTGAACATAATAAAGAACATTGCCCATATCAGGATTTTTTTTAGGACTTCCTGAGAAGAGGAGATTCTTATTGGAGGTCTGAATCCATTAAGAGGCATCTTGGAAGAAAATTTTAATAATCTACTTCTAAAAAATAAAATTGATCCTTGAAAATTTTTGAAGCACACATGAGGTCCCCATGAGTTGGAATCAACTCAGTAGCAACTGTTTTCCTTAAACAAAGCAGAGTGATGTCCTTGAGAAATTACCTCATCCTACCATCTAACGATAAGGGGTAAAGTTAGCAGGGTCTCTGTCATCTTTGGTACTTAAGTGACCTAAACTTTCTGAACAATAATCTACTTCTTTGTGAAAATGATATCAGCTCTATTGTTCCCACCTCCCAGGATGAAGTGATATAAAACATATTATCTTCTGGTTTGCTTGCGTTTTAGTACTCGATTGTAGTGAGACATTATTAAATGCCTTTTGCTTTTTTAGGTGACATACCCCTCCCCCCAAACTTGTATTTAAAACTTGGTTTATACCTTCTGCAGAGACATAATTGAGAAGTTTTAGTAAAGATTAGTGGATAGTGGAAACAGTACATATTAAGAGAAAAATACCTGCAAACAACGTATCTGACAATGGATTCGCCCCACCCACAACTGTCTCATTGCTGTCTGACTCATTGCTGAGTCTCCAGCACGTTTCCAAGGCTGTGACTCTCAAATGAGAAGACTGTCCATCTTTCTTCTTCAGAGTGGCTAGTGGATTTGAACTACCAGAGAAGCACAGAATGTCTTTGGGTTAGCAGTGTGACACTCTATGTACTAGGCCACCAGAGCTCCTTGACAAAGGCCTGGAATCTACTATCTAAAGCACTCTCTTCTCATCTATTGCTGGTATGAAAAGGTTGTGGAAAAGGTTGGCCGTTCCTAAAAAAGTTGAACATAGAACAACTATATGATCTAGTTATCCTAGTACTAGGTATATACGAAGGCAGAGACAGAAAACTGTGCTCTAGTGATGATTGCAGCATTACCCACAATAGTTAAAAGTGTACAATCTAATTGTCCAACAACCGATGGGTGAATAAACAAAATGTGTTTCATATAGACCTTGAGATATTATGGAATCATAAAGATAAATGAAGTCCTAATGCACGGCATAACAAGGACGAGACTTGAAGCATTCTTCTGAGTGAAACAAGTCAGTCTCAAAAGGACAAATACTGAATGATCTCATTTCTGTGAAATAGGCAAATACAAAGAAGTCAAAGCTTATTAAGGAGCTCTGGTGGCCTAATGGTAAGAAGCTGAATTGCAACCCAAAAGGCATGTGGTTTGAATCCACCAGATATTTGCTTTGAAGAAAAAAGATAGACAATTTCCACCCATGTGATTGTAGATGCAGCTATGAGTTGCTTATGATTTGGCAGCACACAACAACAACAACAACATATCTTATTAATAATTACCAGTGATGAGAGGGTGCTCTGGAGTTCTCAGAGTTGCACTACTAAACCCAAAGGCCACGCCACTGCTTTCTGGTGCTTTAAAGCTGTCAAAGAACAATGAAAAATCTTTCTTGTCATTTATAGCCTCTGAAAGCCCACTGCAATGTTGATTATGAGTTAATTTCAACTCCATAAGAGTAAGAATGAGAGTGGTGCAAGGGAAGAAAAGAGGAGGAATTACTGTTTAGGGGGAGAGTGTCTGTTAATGGTGGTGGAATCATTCAGAGAAGGAATCAAGGTCCTTTTAGAACCAACTCATAGCCGACCCTCCCACGGGGTTTTGGAAGCTGTAGATCATGTAGGAGGAGATCGCTCGCCTTTCTCCTGTGGAGTGATTGGTGCCTTTAAAGCATTTACCTTCTGGTTGGCAGCACAATCCTCTACCAACTAGGCCTCCAGAGCGTCCTCAGAAAAGGATAGTGGTGGATGTAATGTTGCTCAGCATGCAGTGTGGAAATAATGGCAATGAATTATACATGTAAAAGAATGCTGAATTTGCAAATGTTTTCACATTTATTTTTACCACAATGAAAATATAGATAAAAATTCTCAAAACTTTGCAAGACAAAAGCAAATAAAACAATTAGCTGCGAACAAAAATTATGAAGAGCTATTTCACCAGATAGCAGAGAAGCACATGAAAAGATCTTCGATATCATCAACCATTAAGGAAATGGAAATTAAAACCACGAGATGCCACTGTACACATATCAGGATGACTAAAACAAAAATAAAATAATAACAACCCCAAATGTCTCTGAGGGTGTGGGAAAACTGAATCACTCACGCCTGGCTAGTGGGAAAGGAAAATGTTTCAGCCATTTTGGAAACCAGTTTGTCAGCTTCTTAAAAACTGAGACAAAAAAATAAAGAAAAACTAAATGTTTAACTATGATATGACCTAGCATTTGCCACCAATGCACTAATGCCAGAAATAGAAAGACTCCTTCAAAAATTCAACATGCTGTTTTATTGGATTTTTATTTAATAGGGAACTCTGATAGATTAGTAAGGTTTTGAGAGTTCTGGAATTTTTTTTTTTTAAATTATAATAACAAAAAAAGGCAGAAGCTACTCAAATGTTCCCCAGGTATGACTTCAGACAAACCATTCATTGTATGGTACAGCCATACAATGGAATTCTACTCACCAAAAAAAAGAATAAAATTTCATTGCTTACATCTTGGTCAACTCTCAGTGGAGTCAGGCTAAGTTTGAAAAGAAAAATACCCAACCCCAAAAGGCTACCTACTATGTGATTCCACTTACATATCCTTGAAATGGCACAAGTAGAAAAGTGGTGAACAAATTATTGTTTGCCAGAGGCTAAGAGAAGAGCTGGCCAGAGGAGGCAGCTATGGAATGGCAACAGTGGTCCTTACAAAGAGGGAAATGTTCTGTATCTTCACTCACCAATGTCAATATCCTAACCGTGACATTGAACTTCTTGCTAAATACTACAGTGGCTCAGAACTGGGTGAAAGGGCCTTGAGAGCTCTATGTACTTTCTTACAAAGTGGTGTTCCACTCTACAAGGAACTCCTCGTAAAAGCTTAATCAAAACAAACAAACAAAGCTTAGTGCAGATGGCAATTTGCCAACAGTTGAAGTGGCACATTAACACCTTCAGCTTAAGTAGATGTGGAAGCCTAAAGGGACTGTTGAACTTTAGGTCAATGACAACTTCTCTGGGCCCTCATTTCTTCTGGCTGATAAAGAAGCACATGCCCTTGATTGTTCTGATAGCTTTCTTCATTGGAGTCGCCCTCCTTTGTTTCAGATAACACAGAAGGAAAAAAAACCCAAGTAGCTCTCACATATAATGAGAATAGAAACTGCACCCAAATACAAAGGGACGTTTATTTGTCTGTGCTGCACGCACATGCACAGGCACACACACAGAGCGCACCCTCCTCTAATTCAGTGTTGGGGAGACAACCGTTAACATGCATATAAAATTGTTTCAATGCCTTTCTTGTGTAATAATATTCACTCACCTCTTTGTGACCATTTATTTGAGAAAATGAGGATTGGTGCTTACCATCCAGGTTGTTGCTAGGTAACTCTTTAAGCTCCAGCTCCCTGCATAATTTTTTATGAGCCCTGGGCAGATTAACTCCATGTCTTCGGTCTTCTCTCCCTCTCAAAAGGATGGAAGACCTTCCCTTCAATTCCTTGTGTCAAAACCAACCAGAGGCTAAGACTACTGTAAAGTAGTTAACAAGGTTTATTCAGAGCGCAAAATATCCTAAGGGAATTTGGATTCAGAAGCAGAAGTTCAATACCAGCGCATTACTTGTTCCCAGAGGAGTCCCACTGGCCTTCTTTGCTTTAGCTCTCTGGCTGCCTTGCTGCCAGATCTCTTTTCACATTGCAAAGTACATTCTTCTCTGTTTTCTTCCCGTAGTCCCAGGGCCCCAAGTCTTTTTTACTCTTGTACACTCTTACCTTTGAAAACAAAATCGATTACTTGGAAGGACTTTTTTACCTTTCAAGAAAAGCAGCAGAATTCCTTCACATGGAGACCAGCTCAGGGCTGCCTTTGCCTGACAACAACAACAAACAAAAATTTGAAAAGAAAAAGAAAAAACCACCCAACATAGAAGTGTTTTGCTTATATTGTTTTGATTCTGAACAAAAGCAATTTGCCTTTTAAAAATATTCTGTGACTATGTACCCTAGAGCAAATGACTTAAACAAAGACAACTTTACATAATAATATACCATTGACTGCCAAGAAAACAAATAGGTCTGTCTTGGAGAGGGTGAAACTAAGTTTCTTCTTGGAGGCTAAGATTTTGAAGCTCTGTCTCACACACAGTGGGCTTGTAGCCAGGAGAGACAGACCTATCCTTGGAGAAGGACATCATGCTCTGAAGGGTGGAGGGACAGAGTAGGAGAGGAAGACCCCAGATGAGATTAATTGATACAGTAACTGAGGTGATGGGGGTTGGTGTGTCGGAATCAGTGAGACTGGCTCAGGACAGGGAAGGATTCAGAGCTATTGTACAGAGGGTCACTATGAGTTGTAGGTGACTCGATGGCACATAACAGCATAACAGCAACAACATGCTCAATTCCATCCAGTCTGATGCTGTAAATCAGATGAAGTATAGTGGAGAGCGGAAAATAGAGTGAGACAGCAAGTTTTGCTACAATTTCTAAAGTTCTGAATATATCATGTAAAGTCTGGATATCAGCCACACTCTAGGGAAACTGCCTTTTTAACTGATTGCATTGCATTAGATTACATGATGAATGGTGATTACATACATAGGTTAGATTACATTGTGGAATAGCAGTTGGTGTAGCGTTAACCCAAACCTTTGAAATCATTACCTAGCCAAGTTGTTAAATGAAATGGACTACTGGTAAGGAGTTACACTGTCAACTCAAAGACAGAGCATTTGAATCCTTGTGGTGTCAAGAGTATTGACTGTGGATCTAAGCAAGATGAAGTAATCAACCTCAATCCTTCCTCCACCTATCACGACGCTGCCTGCCTATTTGCCAATACTTGAAGTAGCACTTGAAGTACTAGTTTTGTTTTGATCAAACGTCTATAAGGATTTCCTTGTATAGTCTCACACAAATAGACAAGTGAATACTTTGAAATCTCCTGTACCCTTTGCTCAGTTCTCAGCAAAATAGTATTTTGAAAAAAGTTCAGTATCACAGGATAATGACATTGGTAATTAAAGCTGCAGAATATTTCTGTCACTACAAGCACCACTGTTGCCATTTTATAGCTGCCGTCCTTGCCTCAGCTTCTGGCAAGCAATAATTGGTTTACCACTTTTGGGGGGGGAATTATTCTTTTTTTAATTGAGATTTTATTGTAAGTTTATAGATAACCTGGATTTCCATTCATTCATTGTTGGACATTTTCCTCCCTGCGGCCGTTGCCCCCTAGTTCACCTTTTTCTTTGGAAAAAAGTTCCACTTTACTATACAGCTCTTATTTTGGACTCTTGTCATGCCATGTTGTGATGCCAATAATACCTAATCATATATTTCTTTTATACAGTTCTCTTCCTAGTCTGTCTCAACTTTTTCTAACTGTGTCATTTCAAGAATATGACTTAAGTAGACTCACATAATAGATAGACTTTTGGGTTTGTTTTTTTTTTTTTTAATTTAGCATAATTCCACTGACAGTAATCCAAGTTCTATCTAACAAAACTTTATTATTTTTATTGATGAGTAGAATTCCATAGTATGACTGTACCACAGTTTAAAGTAATCCTTGGGGAATCTTTGAGTAGTCACTTTTTTCTTTAAGGTGTTGAGGATCTTTGTTTTCTTGATATAGAGAAACAATCCATATTGTAGGCTGTATTCTTTGACCATTTGCAGCAATTATTCCAGTTTTCCTCAATTGCGATGAGCAATTGTCTTCTGTATAATGCAGGTTGTTGAATCATCCTCCAATCTTGATGCTACATTTGTTTTCATAAAGTCCAACTTCTCACATGACCTGTCCAGCATGTAAATTGAAAAGATATGGAGAAAGGATGCATCCTTGACACACTCCTTCTTTGCTTTTGAACCGTATAATGTTTCCTTGGTCTATTCAAAAATCAACTTCTTGGTATAGGTTTCAAAAGAGCATAATCAATTGTTCTGGGATTCCCTTTCTTCTCAATGTTAGCCAAACAATAAAATACCTTTGAATATTCAATATAGCACAATTAGACATCCTTCTGGTACTCTCTGCTTTTAGCCAAGATCCAGTTGACATTAGCAATTCTATCACTAGTACCATGGTCTCTGATAAAAGCCAGATTGTATTTCTGGTAGTTCTCTGTCTTTAAACTGTTCTGGATGTTTTTGGATTCTCTTCAGCAAGATTTTGATTGTGTGTGATATTAGTGATATTGTTTGATAATTTCCACATTATGCTGGGACACCTTTTTTGGGAATGGCAATAAATAAATAGGAATGCAACCCTGCAATGTCCCTTTGTTCTATTCTGACAACAGCTTCCTGATTTAGGCATAAGTTTTACATGAGCACAATCAGGTGTTCTGGGATTCCAGTTCTTCTCAATGTTAGCCACATCAAAATGCTATTGATTCTAAGATACGCCATAATTCATTTAAAAGTATTAAATATGAAAAAAGTGTGCATCTTAAAGCCAATATAATTTATTGTTTCTATTGTATTTCCCCCTTTGTTTTAAACTTGGAGAAATTGCCTTTAGGGTCTGACGGAGCCCAGTATAACTGCAAAGCACTTTGTGAGTGAATTATCTCCCCACTCAGGACCATCCAGGAAGCTTCCACTGCATGGCATGGTTTGAGTGTCTGTGTTCTGGGCTGGCTACTCAGCCTTTTCTCAAGAAATCTTTGGGGCTTCATGAGTTATCATCTATTCTGAATGCCTTCATAGCAGAACATACCTTCTGTGGGGTTGTAGAATGAGTGTCGTGCTGTAATTGGTGGTAAGACATTGGGCTCAACACAAGGTAAATGCCTTAACAATATCTGTTGCATGATTTTGAATGATAAGCCTTGACAGAGCAGACATGTCTGGAATTTTTCCATTACTGAGGATGCATTTTATCTGAGGGAGCTGTGGGCTGTTTCAGTGTTCCACACAGCTTAAGGTAAGGTTGGAACAGCTATTTCTATTTTAGAGCAACTATGCTAAGAATTTTTCAGACCACTTTACTTATTATCATCCCTTGACCTGGAATAAATCATTATCTGAGTGAAGAGACAGGATAAATGAATGTGTAGTAAAGTTAAATCACTTGATCCACAATTCCCAATATTTCATATGAAAACATTAATTTCCAAAGCTTTTTAACAATCAAGCCAAAGAAAGCAATCTTGATCAACTACTTAGAAAATGCATGGGTAAATAAAACTTAACAAATTTCTTTTCTGACAAACTGGGTTTATTCTTTTTAAATGTGTGGATGTCTAAGAGGTGTCCTTTCGTATATAATGCTTCCCAAACAACAGATTCTTTTTCTCAAGGAAGATCCTAAGAGATGCTTTTCCCTGGTTCCATGTGTGCCCTGTGTTCCCAGGTGTGGATTATATAGACAAGTATAGCTTAGGCCTCATCTGGAAATCACACTTTACTTTGATGATTGGACCACCAAGTCTGTCTTGGAGATGATAAAACCAAGTTTCTCCTTGAAGGCTAGGATTTTGAAGCTCCAACTCGCATACTTTGAACATGTGGCCAGGAGGGACCAGTTCTTCTAGAAGGACATCATGCTTGGAAGGGTGGAGGGACAGTGCAGGAGAGGAAGACCCCGGATGAGATGGATTGACACAATAACTGGGGCAATGTGATTAGGTGTGTCAGAGTCAGTGAGACTGGCTCAGGATAAGGCAAACTTCAGAGCTTATGTACATAAGGTCACTATGTGTCACAGGAAACTTGATGTCACATACATGCTTAAGAAAAAGCAATCTGTTA
Organism: Elephantulus edwardii; assembly: GCF_000299155.1. Lineage (NCBI taxonomy): Eukaryota > Metazoa > Chordata > Mammalia > Macroscelidea > Macroscelididae > Elephantulus > Elephantulus edwardii. The sequence continues at coordinate 21,598,109 of NW_006399781.1, forward strand.
GTTCATGGTGACTTTAACCTGGTTCTAGGTGGTTTCTTTTTGTTTGTGAATTAAACTAGACTTGCTATTTGTCCCTGTTGAATAGTTCAACTGATGATAATTAATAGAATAATGAAGAAAGATTATTTTTATTCCATAAAATTCATTGACCTTGCTGAACTGAGAAGGGCAGAGGAAACCAAAGTAATGAAGCTGCTTATACTAGCACAGACATGTGCTATAGGTTAAAAACAGCTAGAAAGTTCAAGTTGAGCAGATTTGAAACTTTGAAAAATATTCTAAAAGTTCTAAGGAGGATTCAGAGGGAGACAATTCAACAAAGAAGCCTTTTGAACCACATGCCTTCAGATTGCGGCAAAACTTCTTGCCACTAGGCCACCAGTGCTCCCTAAAATAATATATATAGACTAATGATCAACAAAGCGTAAAATTCATTTAAGGAGAGAACGCATGCTGCTATTGTTGTTATGTGCCCTTCAGTTGACTCATAGTGACCCTGTGAACAATAGCTCTGAACCCGGCCCAATCTCACCATCTCTAACACACCTGTCCCCATTGCCACAATCACTGAGTTAAACCATCTCTCCAGGGTCTTTCTCTCTTGTGCTGACTCTCCACCCTGCCAAACATGGTGTCCTTTTCTAAGGACTGGTCTCTCCTGACAGTGTACCCAGAGTATGTGAAATGGACTTTCAATATTCTTGCCTCCAAGCAACAACCTGGAGAGGAATAACCTTTTGAGCACAAACCTGTTCATTCTCTTGGCAGTTCATGGTAAGTTTAGTACTCTTCTCCAACATCACAACTCAAAGGCATCAATTATTCTTCTTTCATCTTAGACATTATCCAACTCTCAGATGCATAGCAAGCCATTAAGAAGACCATGGGCTAGGTCAGGCACACCTTAGTCTCTGGACTGATGTCATTACTCATTAGCACTCTGCAGCTGTCCCTCACAGCAGACTTTTCTAAAGCAACTTGTCTTTTGGTTTCTTGATTGCTGATGCCAAGAATGTTGATTGTAAGGTGATCAACAAAACATAACATTCATTTAGAGAGAAAATATATAGAATTTTTATTAGCTTTCATCCAGTCACTCACATATGCTTTGTCATATAATATTAATTGCAATTGTACAATGCCATTAAAATGCATTTATTTGTTTCAGCAGTATTTTGTTTTGTTTTTTTTTTTCATTTTTTTTTCAGCAGTATTTTGAGTAAGATGAAGTACAGTAGAATTTTATTTTTAGTGCATAGCAAATTACTACAAACTTGGAGGCTTAGAACAACTTTGCTTATTGTTTCCTAGTTCTGTAGTTCCAAAGTCCAGGTAGAGCTCAGTTGTATTTTCTCCTTAGATTCTCACCAGGAAGCAAGGTGTCAGCGGGGTTTGTAGTTTCTTCTGAGGCTCAGGACCCTCTTCCAAGCTCACATGGTTGTTAGCAGAGTTCACTTCTTTGTAGCTGTACAACTAAAGGCAACTTCATCCTCAAGGCAGTAAAGAGTCTGTTTGGTTTTGAATAAGTCTGATTTCTTTTAATAATTCACCAGATTAAATCAGAGCTATCTAAGATAATCTTCTGATTAATCCCAAATCAACTAATTAGTGACTCTAAGTTCTTTCTAAATCCTAAATTGACTAGTTAGTGACTCTAACTAAGTAGATGTACAAGTTCTTTCTGTCATATAAAGTGACATAATCATGGAAATTGTATAAAGTAACACAGTCATCACCCTTGATACCAATAGTCAAGAAATTAGAAGAGGTGTTACAGTTGGGAATTATGATGCCAAAGATCTCTCCAAAGTTCTAAAGAGTGAAGATGTCAGTTAAAGACTAAGGTGAACCTGAACCAAGCCATGGGGTTTTTTTTTTCAGTTCTTGCCTGTGCATCTGAAAGTAAACAATGAAGAAGGAAGACGAAAGAAGACTGATGCCTTTGAACTGTGATGTTGTCAAAGAATGTTAAAGATACCATAGACTACCAGAAGAACAAACAAATCTACCTTGAATGAAGTGCAACCAGAGTGTTTCTTAGAGGCAAGGATGATAAAACTTGTCTTATTTTGGGCACCTTTTCAGGAAGACCCACCCAGTCCTTAGAGATATACTTTATGCTGGGGAAAGGGAGGGTCAGTGTAAGAGAGGAAGATGCTAAATGAGCTGGATTGATGCAGTGACTCCCACAATGGATTTGAGCATGACAGAGATCGTAAGGATGTTACTGGATAGGGCAAGGTTTACATCTGTTGTTCATACGGTTGCAGTTAATGGCATCCAACAACAACAACCTCTACAACAGCAATCATTGAAGTGAAATATATTCAACTCGTAGTTACATTCAAGTGAAGAGGATCCTGAGGGTCATCATATACACTGTTGTTGTTGTTGTTGTTGTTGTTGTTATGCGTGATTGAGTTGCCTGCGACTCATAGTGACCCTATTTACAGCAACTCTGAAGCCTGCCCTGTCCTGAGCCAGTCTCACTGACTCCGACACACCTACCACCATTGCCCTTGTTACTGTATTAATCCATCTCATCCAGGCTCTTCCTCTCCTGTGCTGTCCCTCCAACCTTCTGAGCATGCTGTCCTTCTCCAAGGACTAGTCCCACCTAGCCATGTGCCCAAAATATATGAGACAGAGCTTCAAAATCCTAGCCTCAAGGAGAAACTTGGTTTCATCCTCTCCAAGATAGATCTATTTGGCGGTCCATGGTATGTTCAATACTCTTTCAGCACCATGACTCAAAGGCATCAATTCTTCTTCTGTCATCCTTAGTCATTATCCAGCTCTCTGATACATAGCAAGTAATTGTGAAGAACATGGCCTGGATCAGGTGTACCATTGTCTCTAGACCGATATCATTGCTTCTCAGTACTCTGGTGAGGTTCTGGATAGCAGATTTTTCTAGTGCAATTCATCTTTTGATTTCCTGACTGCTGGTGCCAAGAATGTTGATTGTGGAGCTGAGCAGGCTGTTCTTGTTAATAGTATAGGATGTAAAGGGAGTTCTTAGGTCCTAGTGAAAAGGAGTTGCACTGTCAACCTAAAGGTGACAGTTTGAAGCCACCAGCTGTTGGGAGGCAGAGAGTTGAGCAATCTCCTGCCATGGAATTTTTAGACTCTGAAAACCCAATAGAAGGTCAGCTATGAATTAATTTCAACTCAAAGGCACATAACAACAATACACTGTAAACGTTGTCTGTTGGTTTACTGTGCTGTAGTATTTTTCATGTTGCTGTAATGCTGAAAGATATGCCATTGATATTGCATACATCAACAGGATTGTCCATGGTCATGTTTCAGCAGAGCTTCCAGACTAAGACAGACTAAAGAACAGAATTGATTATCCACTGTTGAAATAGCAAGCCTTCAAAACCCTATAAATAACATTAGGGCATTGATTGGAAGATCAGATGAGAAGGCATTAAAAACGTGACTGGGGAAGAACTATCCTCAGTGTATAGTCTAATGATGTGGATGCAGCAAAGCTTTTCATTCATTGATAGGTTTTCATTTGCTTTTGTGGTAAGACTCAAAATGTGGAGAAACATCTGCAAACATCCATTAATAATTGGAACATGGAATGTACAAATAATAAATCTAGAAAAATTAGAAGTTGTAAAAGATGAAATGGAACATATAAAGATCAGCATCCATTAGTGAGCTGAGATAGATTGATATTTGCATTTTGAATTAGACTATCTTATGACCTCCTATACCAGGAATGACAAATTGAAGAGTATTGGTTGAATTTATCATCAAAAAGAACATTCTAAGATCTACCCTGAAGTACAATGCTTTCAAGTGATAATATTCATACACATACATGAAGTACAACTGTAATTTGAATGAATACATTACCACAATAACCAAATGAAGAAACTGAGAATTTCTACCCACTGTTTCAGGCAAAACTAATTGACTAGGCAATCAAGGTGCATTAAAGGGTGACAGAAATGCAAAAGTTGAAAATGAAAAAGAAGAACTTGTAATTAAAAAATATAGACTGCATAATGTAATTTTATACAATGACCCATCTATAGCCAATACATTTTTGAAAAAAAAAAAACCCATAAAGGACAACTATACTAATGGACCTCTCCTGATGAACTACACAAGAGTCAGGTTGCCTATAACTGTGAAAGAGACTGGAGAAGCTTAGTAAGAGCAGTCAAATTAAGGCCAGGGGCTGCCTGTGGAATCACTTATCACTCATAGGCAAGTTCAAATTGAGGGTAAAGAAAATTAAGACAAGTTCACGAGAATTTTTAAAAAGGCCTTAAATTTATCCCTTCTTAATAGGAAAACCATCTCAAGATTACATTTGATATATTGAACACTAAGCCCCTAAGACCAGGTGAATTATGGGATGGCATAAAGAACATCATCCATGAAGAAATAAAAAACAATCATTAAAAGGTTAGGAAAGAAAAAAAGATAAAAATGGGTGGTTGACCCTCCAGTGAGTTTTCAGAAGCTGTAAATCCTGCCCATCTTTTTTCCCTCAGAGGATCTGGTGGCCACAATCAAGAGGAGAAATGATGAAGTAAGGGAGCTGTGGAGGATATATTATAGGACAGGTCTGGAAGACAAAACAAAGTACTATCATGAACTGGGCAAAGACCTGGAGTTAGAAGGCTAGAAGCAAAGAATATGTTTGGCATTTCTCAATCTGAAAGAATTAAAGAACAAATTCCAGCCTCAAGTTGCAATCCTGAAGGATTCTATGGACAAAATATTGAATGATTCAGGAGCATAAAAAGTAGATGGAAAGAATGCACAGTCACTGTACCAAAAGGGACTGATTAACACAAAAGCAGGTCCTTACTGAGGTTTGGGTGCTTTTGTAGACTCTTTTCAGATGTTTTGTCTTTCTCTAATTTTGCAGTACAAACTACACATGCATAATTATGTGAATAATTGAGAGGCACCAACTACAGATTTCTGGAATTTTTTCTCGGTGCATCTGTTGGGTATAGGACACTATTCCATGAACTCTAGCTGTCGTGGATGACTCAGATCTTTCTCTTCACCTCCTCATCTCTGGAAACCCTCTAGTTCTAGCTGGTCACCACTCCAGGCTGCAACATCTCACAGGAAGTCAGCTCTAGTAATAACAGGACTAAATTAATTTACTTCCAATCTCATACTGTTGTTTCATTTATTTTGATGCTTTTGTTTGTGTGTGGTTTTCAAGCAGAAGAAAAAAAAATAAAATTCTATCCCTCACTCCATCTTAGACAGAGATGGAACTGCTGTCTTGGAAAAGGTGCATCTGGAGTGCTCCTTAGAGGCAAGGAAGATAAAGCTTCCTCTCTCATACTTTGGACATATTACTAGAAGAGGCAATTCATTGGAAAAGGATATCATACTTGGAAGTATGTAGGGTCCATGAAAGAGAGGAAGGCCCCTAATGAGATGGACTGATATGTTGACTTCAGCAACAGACTCAAGCATATCAGAGATGGTGAAGAGGGCACAGGATAGGACAGAGTTCAGGTCTGTTGTTCAATGGGTTGCTATGAGGACTACTCACCTCAACAGCACCTTACACCAACATGTGTGAATTATCATCCAATGCCATCCTGTGAGAAAGTGAGACTCTGAGAGATTCAGGGTCTCAACAGAGAGCCAGGCCATTCTTGAATCATGATGCTTCTTCCTGGTGGAAGGGCATGTTCTTTTTATGTCTTCACAAGAGAAATGTTAGTAGACTCTCTCCCCAGAGCACTTACTTGGTTGTTATTACATTATAAACTCTAACAGGAGTTATAATCACAATTATGCTAATCTCTGTGTTTAGTGCCTACTGTTGGAAGCAATTACAGTCAATGAGCTCAATTTGTGACTTAGAATTTATTAAATTCGGTCCCTTAAATATACTTTTTTTAAAGCAAACTTCCACTATCATTTATGGATGAAAGCTATTTTCTTTAGAAATTTCCTAAGAAGATATGGCACGTATATAAAGGCTTTTCATCTTTATTTTCCTTTGGTAGACAAGCAAAGGAAAACATGCTTCCAGTCAGATTTCTTGGCCTATCTATTAGATAAAAAGGACTCTGTGAAACTCTTTAAAAATATTTCAGAGAATGTTTTCAGGGAATGTTTTCTGAAGAAACAGCCCAACTCTGGTTCAGAGTTCTTATGAACACATAGACACACTGACTGGAAGAAACTTCATTTCCTGGATATTAACAAATAAAAGAATTGGCACTGTGGTGGACAGTAGAAGACAATTAGGGCAGGAAATAAAGCGTTTACAAGACCTCTTTATATTTGCTTTATATGCCTCCATTTGGTTATCCTTAAAATGGAGATATGCTAAATACAATGGTATCATTAGGGATGGGCTGTGTGGATTGCATGAGTAACACTGTCAGAGGGAGTAACACCAAAATGATTGTCTATATGATTTCTGTTCAGTATTTCAGTATACGTTGCTTATTTTTTTGTCAATTTATCCCCGGAATTAGTTCTGATAGCAACGAAAACATTTTCATAAGCCTAAGTTCTATGCATCAATATGCTATGATGACTCAGATCCTTCTCTTCACTCCTCATCTCTGGAAACCCTCCAGCTCTAGCTGGTCACCACTCCAGGCTGCACAGCCTGCAAACTCTCGCAAGAAAGTCCGCTCTAGTAATAACAGGACTAAATTCATTTACATCCAATCTCTTACTGTTGTTTCATTTATTTTGATGCTTTTGTTTGTGTGTGGTTTTCAAGAAGGAGAAAAAAGAAATTCTGTCCCTGAGTTGCTCCACAGCAGGAACATGGGCAATCTCTTCCTGTGCCATTTACAATCTTAGAAAACCCACTGAAGGCCAGCTACGGGTTAGTTTCAATTTGATGGCAATACGTTTGAAATGATTTTTAAATTAACTCATGGAGACAATAAATAAGGATTATAGGAGAAGAATCTATGAGTTTGAGTTGTCAGAGAAGAATGCTGAATATCCCATGACCAAAAGAACAATAGATATACTTTGGGAAAAGTTCAACCAGTGTGCTCCTTGGAAGCAGTCTCCCACACTTCAGGTTTGTTGTTAGGACAGGCTATTCCTTAGAGAAGAAAATCATGCTTGGAAAGCTGTAGCAGTCATCAAAAGAAAGGAAGACCCTCAAGGAGATTGATTGATACAGTGCCTGTGGCAATGGGCTCAAGTGTGTTATGTCGGGGTTGATAAGGATCAGTCAGGATAGGAAACGATTCAGATGTGTTGTTCATAGGATCACTTACTCGACTTGGTGGCACTTAAAAATAACAACAACTATAAGGACATATGATAGTTTGAATCTGCTGATTGCTTCTTGAGAGAAAGATGAGCAGTTTCCTGGTGTACAGTCTTAGAAACAAAAAGGAGAGTTGCTATGAGTGAGAACTAACTCTACTGAAATGTGGTTTGGTTTATTTGGTCGTTTTGTGGGTTTCAGGAAAGGGTGGCAATAAGTATGTTCAGTCTTCACTTTTTGTTCAAATATCTCGCGCTGTGTATGTTTGAATTTGGTATCTATTGCCTTGATTCTGACTCTTCTAGGATAAATGAGCCTCTAACACTAAAAGAAATGATACTTGGGCCAAAGTTCCTGTTTCTTTGTTAGTGTTTGTATGTTTCTTACCAATACAACTATGATGTACCAGACCCTGTGTTAAGTACTTCATGTGTATAATGTTAGATCAGTGTTCCCCAAATTTTTCCTTCTTCCTATTCTAAAGATAAGGAACTTGAGGCTTCGAGAAATTAAGTAATTTGTGTAAAAAAAAAAAACGCTCATGTTTCCCCAGCTAGTATCTGGGAAAGTGAAGAAGTAAGATTCATGCCTAGATTTGTCTGGCTTCAGGGTCCCAGCCTCACTCCTACCTGAATTTCAAGTTAAATTTATAAAAGTTTTATTTTTTAAATTTCAAGCTTTTAATGAAATTTTATAAGTTTAAATTTAATCTCATTTTAGATAGTAATTAAAAAATTTTTCCTTGTTAAATATTTACATATATCTAGACCTTCCTTGACAAATGCATATATATGGAAGCTCTGGTGGCCTATTGGTAAGAAACTGTGCTGCAAACTCAAAGTGCAGGGGAAGGGAGGGCGGTCTTATCACATGACATTTACTGCCTCTGAAACCTGCTGGAGAGCCAGCTATGGGTCAGTTGTGACTCAATGTCATACAACACCAACAGCAACAACAATACATTTTGATTGCTTTACTTATGAGCTAGACTTTAACTGCTTGAGTTTTTTCAATATTTTCTAGGACACAGTTATCATTTTCTAGATTGCCTTCTAGAGTCCTTGTTGTTTTTAGGTGCTATTGAGTCAGTTTTGAACCATAGGGACCTAATGCAAAACAGAGCTAAACACTACCAGGTCTTGCCCTGACCTCAGGATTGTCACTGTGGTTGAGTCCATTGTTGTAGCCACTGTGATAACTACACAAAATGGTAGCAATTGCACTGATGGCCTTCGTCTTTTCCACTAACCGTGACTTTACCATGCTTGACATCCTTCCTCAGGGATTGGTCCCAAAGCACCTGAGATGAAAATCTCACTACATTTTCTTCAAAGGAATACTCTATCTCTTACAAGATAATTTGTTCATTTTCCCAGAAGCTCATGATATATTTACTAATCTTTGCACCTTAATTTAAAAACTTCAATTCTTCTTTGTTATTGTGTGCCATTGAGTCAGAACCAAACCATAGCTGACTCTTCAAGTGAATTTTTAGAGGCTATAAATTGCACAGGAAGAGACTGCCCATCTTCCTTCTGTGGAACAGCTAGTGGATTCAAACTGCATTTCTTAGGGTTGGCAGTGCAACTCCTTAACCATTTGGCCATCCGAGCTCCCTTTAGTACTCCTTATTCATTGACAACCTTTCTTATGTGGAATGAAAATGCCATATGATAATACATACCATGGTTTGGATCAGGCACACTCCAGTTCTCAAAACAACATCTTTGTTTTTTAAAATGCTGAAGAAATCTTTTGAAGTAAATTTGTTTCTTAACTGCTTGTAGATTCACGTAAAATAAAATACCTAACAACTTCAATTTTTTCTCCATTTACTGGGATATCAAGTTATGAAGACTTTTGTTTTTTAATGCATTGATGCCTTCCTTACTAAAGGGTGTAGTCTTGGCTCTTCATTAATGAGGACTTCAAATCTTCTTACATTTTCAGTAAGCAAGTTTGTGTCATCTATATTTCCTAGACGGTTAAAAGGTCTTTCCCTAGTTTTGATGCTGTGTTTTTTTCTATGTGGTCCAGTTTCTCAGATTATTTGATCATCATAAAAATGGAATAACTATACTGAAAGGCACAACGTTGCATCACAACCTTAAATTTTTGTGACCTTAAACCATACACTATTCTGTGTCCTGTCCAAATGAGTGCCTCTTGGTCTATTTATAGGTTTCATATGAGTATAGATAAGTGTTCTAGAATTCCTATTCTTTCCCATGTCATTCATAATTTGTTATGATTCACATAGTCAAATACCCTTCTATGATCAGTAAGAAACAGGCAAACATCTTGCTGGTATTCTCTGCATTCATCAGAGATCCATTAGAAGCAACAATAACATCTTTCTTCCATGGCCTAGTCTGAATCTGGCAGCTCCAAGTTCATATAGCACAGCGACTGTTTAATTTTCTTTTTGTGATATTAAGGATATTATGCTTGGGAGGGTGGAGGGACAACAAAAGAGAGGAAGGCCCTTGATGAGATGGATTGACTCAGTGACTGGGGTAACAGGGTAGGTGTGTCAGAGATAATAAGGCTGGCTCGGAACAGAGCAGGGTTCAAGGTCGCTATGAGTTGCAGGTAACTCAATGGCATACAACAACAACAACAAAGCGTAATTTTGCTTGCTTATGCTATATTAATGATATTGTCAGTTTCTACACTGTACTGCATCAGTTGTCTTCCATCTTCCTTTGATGCTTCCTCGGAAGCTCTGGTGGTGTAGGTTGTAGAGCGTTGTGCTGCTAGCCCAAAGGTAGTTCGTATCCACCAGCAGCTCCATAAGAAAAAGATAGACAGCCTCTGTCTGTACAATTTATAGTCTCCGAAACCTGCGGGGCAGTCATTCTTGAATGCGTTTTGATTAGACAACAATGAATGAGTGAGTTTGATGCTTCCTCTGTCATTCAGTATTTTACCCACAGAATCCTTCAGTATTACAACTCAAGGTTTAAATTTTTTTCCTTCCATTTTTTTTAACATGAGAAATGCTAAGAATATTCTTCCCTCTCAGTTTTCTAACTCCGTGTCTTTGTACATTTCATCATAATAATTTGTCTTCTCAAGCTGCCTTTTGAAATCTTCTCTTCAGCTTGTTTATTTCCTTGGTTCTACCTTTCACGTTAACCATTTTACATTCAAGAACACGTTTCAGAATCTCTTTTAATATCAATTTTGATTTTTTCTTTGTATTCTATATTTTTTATTGGGAAAAACATATTGGGGGTACAAGGAGGTGAGGGTTGGAGGCAGAAGGGTGAGGATGGGCCAGGTTGCAGTTGCAGAGCTGCACAGTTTGGTCGGTGAGGGGAGCAGGTGAAGGAAATGATGAGGGTCCAGTGGGGACCAGATGCTACAGAGGAATGACAAGCATTTTCCAACAGTAATTAAACCAACTGTCTTATT
>NW_006399781.1:21610566-21619732 GCF_000299155.1 Elephantulus edwardii
ATTCTATATTTTTAAGGATCATTTATTTTATCCATGTATATTCTCAATGACATCCACAACTCCACTCATCTTCAGTTATTTGAATTCATATTAGTATATCAAATCCATTCTTGAGGTGGTCTCTAAATTCAGGTGGGGTTTACTCAAGGTCAAAACTTAGGGGCTTAGAATTATTGTGTGAGGATATGGGTAGAGGATGTTTGTTGTAGTTGTTGTTAAGTGCCATTGAGTTGTAGGCAACTCATAGTGACCCTATGAACGAAAGACCTGAACATTGTATGACTTTCATCATTTCTCCAGGTTCATAAGTCCAGAGGTAAGCTATTTTGGAAGTAGATGCCACTCCTGCTTCCAAGCTTGTTTTATTTGGTTGCTTCACCAAACACTGCCCACGAAGAGTAACTATTATCACATTTGACACATCAGTGTCACAGAGTTCAGTATCACAGCAATCATGAGGTACCTCTGTCCAGCAAGTGGACAGACCAGGGCTATATAACCTAGAAGAATGTTTGACCAAAAACAAGTAAAACCAAGCCTGAGGGCCGTGGACTGAAGTCACCCACCTTTGGCTTAGTGCATCAATTTCTGTCCACTAGGCCAACTGAGCTCTTTCTATGTTGTTGTTAAGTGTTCTTGAGCCATAGGCAACTCAAAGTGACCCTATGAACAAAAGTCCTGAACACTTGTATGGCTTTTCATCTTAGAGCAGGTGCAACCAGGGTGCTCCTTAGAGGCAAGGATGTGAAACTTCTCAAATCCTTTTGGCATTTTGTTAGGATGTATCAGTCCTTAGGAAAAGACATCATGCTTGGAAAAGTGTAGGGTCAGCAAAAGAGAGGAAGACTTTGAATAAAAGGGATTGACACAGTGATTGTAACAATGGGCTTGAGTATGCCAGAGATGATGAGGATGGCACAGGACAGAGCGAGGTTCAGACCCAGTGTTCACAGGGTTGCTGTGAATTCTAGTCAACTTGATGACACCCAATAACAATAGTAACTCTAAAATCTCCAGAATATATAGCATTTAAAGTCAGAAACTAACTGAAATTACTTTGAACAACGTATAACCCAGGGAGACATTGCGTAAGAATGAGTGATTTGGACTCATAAAAATCTACATCCACCTCTTTGGTCTGCTGCTTCTTAATAGTGACCTGAAATCCTATTTCTTAAATATATTTCACTCATTCAAAGCATCATTTCTTTTAGGTTAAAATAAAAATGTATAATGACACTTAAATGGCAAGATTATTCTAATAAAACTAAAAAACCTTCATTATCATCAAGTCAGAACCAACCCATATCTGATCTTCCAACTGATTTCAGAAACTATAAATCACACAGGAGATTACTCACTTTCTCCCATGGAGCAGCTGGTGGATTCAAATCACCTGCCTTTGAGTTGGCAACACAACACATCATGACGAGGCAACAATGCTCCCAATATTACAGTAAGTGTAAAATAAATTTAAAACCTCAAACTAAGTGTTGTCAAGTCCGTTTTGACTCATACTGATTGTCTGTCATGATTCTGAGGCTGTAATTACATTTGGAGGAGAAAGCTGCTGGTGGATTGAAACTGTTGGAGACATGTGCTCTTTAGGTTAGCAGAGCAATTTGCTATGAATTATGCCACCAGGAAAATCACCACCAATGTTCCTGTTATTCATAGGATATCCCCAGGAACAGATGGAGTACCATTTGCAGTGTTTCAAGAAACAGATGCAGCCTTGGATGTACTCAATACTCTATGCCAAAAGATTTAGAAGGTAGCTAACTCATTGCAAGAGATCCATATTTGTTCCCATTCCAGGAAAAGGTGATCTAACAGAACGTGTGGAAACTATTGAACAATATTGTTAATGTCACATCCAAGTAAAATTTTGCTGAAGACAAGGAAATTTTCAAAAGTTCAAGCTAAATTAAGAAGAGAGCATGGAACAAGGGATATCATTGCTGATGTCAGATGGATCTTGGCTGAAAACAGAGAATACCAGAAAGATATTTGCTTGTGTTTTATCTACTATGCAAAGGAATTTGACTGTGTGGATCATAACAAATTATGGATAAATTGAGAATAATGAGAATCTCAGAACACTTAATTTTCCTCATGGGAAACCTATACATAGACCAAGAAGCAGTTGTACAATCAGAATAAGGGGACACTGCATGTTTTAAAAGTATGCATCAGGGTTGTATTATTAATATTACAACTTTTGTGTTAGTTGTAATCTTTGATTCTAATATTGGTATAAAATGAAGGGTAATTTTCCCCTTAAAGGTTCACAGTCATTATATGAATTTTACAACTGATAAGGTTTTTTAGTTTTATTTTAATAGTAATAAAACAGATCTGTTTAGTCTCTATGCTGAACAAATAATTCAAGAAACTGAACTGTATGGAGAAGAATGTGGCATCAGTTTTGGAAGAAAACTCATTAACCACCTGATTATGCAGATGACACTATTTTGCTTGCAAAAAGTGAGGAAGACCTGGAGAGAGAGCAGCCACGGTGCTCCTCAGAGGCAAAGAAGGTGAAACTTGGTCTCATATACTTTGGCATGTTAGTAAGATGGATTAGTCCTTAGAAAAAGACATCATACTGAGAAAAGTAGAAGGTCAGTGAAAGAGACGATAATCCTCAACAAGACAGATTGGTACAGTGACTGCAACAATGCACTCAAGCACGGCAGAGTTGATGAACATGGTGCCAGATACGGCAAGGTTCAAATCTGTTATGCATAGGGTGACTATGAGTCACAGTAGATTTGATGGCACTAACAACCACAAGAGGAACAACACGCTAGAGCTTCATAAATGTAAGATTTGTTATTGTTGTTATGCACTGTTCAGTCATCTGAAACTCATAGCAACCCTATGCACAACAGCTCTGAACTCTGTTCTGCCCTGAGCCAGTCTTACTTTCTCAGGTGCACCTAAACCCATTACTCTAGTTACTGTGTCAATCCATCTCATCCAGGGTCTTCATTTCCTACACTGTCCCTCTACCCTTCTAAGCATGTCTTTCTCCAAAGTGGTCCATCCTGGAAACATACCCTAAGCATGTGAGGCAGAGCTTCAAAATCCTTGCCTTCAAGGAGTAGCTTGATTTCACTCTCTCCAGGACAAATCTGATTGTTCAACATGGATGTTCAGCACTCTTCTCCAGCACTACAACTCAAAGACATTGATCATTCTTTTCTCATCCTTAGTCATTGTCTAGCTCTCTGATGCTTAGGAAGTAATTGTGAAGACCATGGCCTGGATCAGGACTACTTTAGGTTCCACACTGACATCGTTGCACTCTGGTGAGATCCCTGATGGTAGATTTCCCCAATGCAATTCACCTTTGGATTTCCTGACTGCTGGTGCCAAGACTGTAGATTGTAAACCAAACAAGCTGAAATTGTTAATAATCTTAACCTCTTCTCATTCTATCATGGTGTGGCCGATTGGCCCAGTGGTGAGAATATTTTTTTAAACTGATGTTTAGTTTCAGTCCACATTTAAGACTACAGTTCTTGATCTTCTGCAGCAAATGCTTCAGGTTCTCCTCAGTTTTGACAATCAAGGTTGTGTCATGACAAGTGATTAGTGATCAAATAAGAATTCTTAATAATTCTTCGTGTAAAGAGAAAAACAATACAGTGGCTTATGCATTTCCTGAAGACATATTATTGTGGTTGAGTGACATTGATTCGGAACTAACTCATAGCTGACCCTCCCTCCAATGGGTTTTCAGAGGCAACAAAGCACTTGAGAGGAGACTGCCCATCTTTCTTCCTTGGAGCAGTTGGCAGATTTGAACATAGAAGATTAATATTTTCGTGCAGGTGCCTAAGTTTGTTCAACGAGAGGATGATCTGTAGGATCTGATTGCTGACACAGGAACACTGGGGATCAAAACACACATGTGATTCTTTCTAGGCACTGCGTGAAAGGAACATGACACCTTCACCATGAGAACAAAGATGGAAATATCGAGATGAAAATATAGCTGAGTCAAATAGGTGACATAGTAAGGCTCTTAATAGGGACAATTATTTTAGCAGTCCCTACATCCCATCTTTCTCAATAGACAGATGAGAGAATCATTTCTGGTAATGAACCCAAACATTCATAAAACGACTTCTTTGGATTTAATCTTTAGAAGGTCCCATTCATCAATTTTATCCTTTTCAGATTGTGCATTTCTGGCTGTATTTGGCAGTCTCTTTATACCATAGACTAGAGCTACTAAGCTTGATCCCAATTTGCCTTTTTTTTTAATTGAGATTTTAATGTAAGTTTATAGAGAACATAGATTTCCATTGTTGCACATTTTCCTCCCTTCCCTCCCCTCATCCACCCAGTTCACTTTTCTCTTAGAAAAAAATTTATTTTTTTTGTTTTATCTTATGAACTTTATAGTTTTGGGCTTTACCTCCAGGTATCTGATCCACCTTGAGTTGATTTTTGTGTATGGGGTGAGATGTGGATCCTATTTCAGCTTTCTACAAGTAGCAACAAAACTTTTCCCAGCAGGGTGAAAAGAAAACCTACAGACTGGGAACAAACAGTTGGCCATACCATGTCCGACAAGAGTCTCACAACGGAAGTTTATAGAATAGTCCTGGGACTCAACAAGAAAAAGACTGATAACCCAATTACATAATGAGCAAAGGACATGGAAAGAATTTTCACAGAGGAAAATATTCAAATGGCCAATAAACATATAAAGAAATGCTCCAAATCACTGTTAATAAGAAAGATGTAAATCAAAACCACAAGAGATGCCATCTCACTCTAGTAACAGTGGTAAAGCTTAGCAGGACAGCAAATAATAAATGCTGGAGAGGATGTGGAGAGATACGTAACTCTTATGCATTGTTGGTGGGATTATGAAATGGTATATCTATTCTGAAAAGCAGTTTGGCACTTCCTCAAAAAGCTGAACATGGAAATTCCATATGACCTGGCTATTCCACTGCTTGGAATATACACTGAGAAAATGAGAACTGAGGCACAAATGAATACTTGTATACCAATGTTTATAATAGGGTTATTCACCTTTGCTAGAACATGGAAACAGCTTAAATGTACAACCACAAATGAATGGATTGAGAAATATGGTACATTCACACAGTGGCATACTATGCAGCACGCAGGAGCAATGATTTTGTAAATTATTACCTAAATTGGGAGGGACTGAGAGCATTATGCTGAGTGAACTAACTCAGTCCCACAAGGACAAATATTATATGAAAACTATTATTATAGAATAAGTATGAGGATCCAAGAGGAGGGTGGAAGTGGAGGGATGAGGATGGGGGAAGATTAATCATGGATTTGTACAATTTGATGGGTAGGGATATGAAAGAAATTGGAAGAGTTTGGTCTGAAAAACAATGTATTTGTATTTTGTAAATAAACTCGTATAATTTAAAAAAACATAAAAGAAAGGGGGGGAAATCTCCCTAGTTCTTTGTTTCTCTGTTTCTATATCAATGTACACCATATCCCTCTCATCTGAATATGGGCTCTAAATGAAAGTTGTCTATAAATCAAGGACCTTTTTAGATATTTAATAAAGATCTTTACAGATAATTGTCACTTTGGGGCTGATAGTGGAAAAACACAAGGAGTAGATGATTTTAATATGTATTCCACAGAGATCAATAGTGAGTGTATAGATGAGCCATTTACACTCCAGCCAGATAAAGTTTTATCATTACAGTAATGTATGGTCTTTTTTCCCCCTCTTCACCTTTTTGTTTTCTTCCCCTTTTAATTTTGTGTCATATTGTGCTTGATTGTGTCTGCAGAGTTCAGATTCGAGTTTTGGCCTCTCCTCTTGCCATGAGTTCTCCTGGTTGTTCCCACAATTTCATAAATTGTTTTATAATATGGAACCAATTGGTGCTCTAGAAGTGACTTCAGACCACAAGCCGTTCAGGGTGCAATTTCTCTTCATTTTATATCAAGATTAGAAGCCAACAGGAAAGACTAACATGCAGATATTGTTTCTTTCCAATACCCCATTACTGAGAATCGTAAATGAGATGAATTCAAATTTTTTTAGCAGTTTCAAACTGAAACTCAAACTCATTTCCTAGTTACAATAACTCTTATTGGGTTCTTGCTGCTATAAATCATGGCAGAAGGAGACTGTTCATCTTTCTCTTACAGAGGCATAGTGGATCTGAACCACTGGAAATGTGCAGCCACTGGATTAACAGCCAAACTAGCTACCGAGCCAAGAAATGAGTACAACTGAGGAACCACTCCAGGCAGCGGTTACGGAAAGAATTCAGGATCAGATATTTCCTATGAGAAATTCATTAGGCAATGAGAGAGTAAGAAAAGGGTGAGAATCTGACCTCAGAAAGTTAGGAGGGTCCAGGCAGTCTAAGATGCATTGTGTTCACAGGGACACATGCAGCAAATTAGGGTATCGGCAAAGTCTGGGAGCTGATTCTTTTTACCAGGAATGCTGTCCCTTCAGTTGGAATAATTTAGTGCTCACTATGACATTTCAGCACAGGATTCTGACACCTTTTAGGGACAACCAGATCCACTTGGCTGATGTACATTCCAGAAAACTTAGGTCAAGCAGTCCTTTTGTCTGAGCACACAGGATAACAATTCCTGGCAACCACAAGTTTAATGAATGTGAGCCATCTACTGATTTGCCTCCCACTAATAGTGCCATCCACGGATTTGTGCCGGAGACGTTGAATCCAATAGCAGTGGCGGTTTTCAAAAGTCCAGATCTGAACCTGAAGGGAAGCATGTGACCTTTCTTCCAGTCAGACTTGAACAGGTCAGTTACCTTGGCTTCACCTCTTCTGTAGCAGCGACCACACCCCAAATTAGTCTCCATTCACAAATTACCTTTGATAGAGACTCCCTGGGAAAACTTGAAAGACTATTTAACTAGAGAGGAGTCTGCTGCCAAGAAGCTGGCCTGGGAGAATGGCAGTAATTAAATGATGATAATATTTAGGATCCTGCATGTCTAACAAAGGCTCCTTTCTTTGTCTCAGGTGGGGACACGTTAACACATTGCCTCAGTCTGGGAAACAAAGAAGGCAAGGGTGGAACGAAACCAACCATCGTGGGGGTGTGAGAAAGGAGGAGTCTGATGCAGCCAAGGAGGGAGACAACTTCAGAGGGGGCTGCTGGGAAAGAGAGAGTTTTGTATTAATATTCATCGGAGATGAGCCCTGTGGCATTTCAGTCCAAGATATATTAGAATAGGTGAGAGATGAAACAAAGCCATGTTCTTTGTTAAATGGTTTATTGTCTGTGGGAGAAAGGGGGAGGGTAAGGGAAAAGAAAACACAGACAGCTGTCATCAGGATGGTGTATTTAATGAGTCTCACGTGGTCCACTTGGCTGAGATGTGACTGCCAAGGCTCTGGGCAGCCTCCTTCACAGTGTCACCATAGTGGGAAGAAGGGCCTGGGAAGATGGATCCAGCTAGCTTTTCTTTTCTTTTCTCCAGTTGTATGAGCTTGTGTAAATTACTAAACAATCAAGAACACACAGAGGAGGGGGGGCTGCTCTCTCCACCAGCTGACCACTGGCACACATCTTCCATGTAGGATCCAGCCCCCCACACCCCCATCAATGTTGGGATGCAGGACACCCCTGGGCTGGTTGGTGTGCTTGAGTGTGTGTACTTGTCTCATTAATCGAGTTGATCCAGAGGTCAGTATGATGGATGCTTCCTGTGAATCTAATAAATAAGTAAGTTTGTGCCTCTTCCTTCAGCTAAAGCAATTTCATCGTTCAGCCCACAAAGAGGATAAATGGAACACAAAATTCAGGGCGCAGGGCCAGGACTCCAAACATGTGGGAAAGGGTCTGTGTTTCTTTTTCACTGTGGACTGAATTGGATGGATTCCAAGTGGGAAGCCTGGATCCAGTTTTTAAATCTCTTTCTCTAGTATTTTGGTGGGATTTAACTCTGGCTAAGACGATCTGAAAGAAGCCTGGGTGGTATAAACAGTTGGCAACCAATCGATAACTTAAAGGTTTGAGCATGGTGAACCTACACACCCACTCCTAAGAAGAAAAGCTGCATCAATCTGTAAACTACAGATATGACCACTAAGAAAGCTTTGTGGAATAGCTCCGCTCTGCATACATGGGGTTGCCACAAGTTAGAATTACCCACTCAGTGGCAACCAACAATAACGAGACAACCTGAAGCTTCCAGGGCTACTGTGAGTTCAAGACCAGGTACAGCTTTTATGGAGATCCATGTTAGAGTTAGGAGGCTAGAGGGCGGTGGGAGGACAAAAATGAAGCATGGTTTGGTAGAGACTATCTCTTTACTGTCAATATCAGCAAGTTTTGACCTGAACCAGCTATCACACTCAGCCTTGTCTACTTTTCTGGTAAAAAGTAGGAGAATTACCTTACATGAAAAAGAAAAAAAGAAATAGAACAAAGATGGTAAGGAAAAGGGATAGAACAAGATAGTTTCCTCCTTAAATTTGTCATTGCTATTCCTCCCCCACGCCGTTATAATTGTATAATTGTAAACATACTCATTCAGTTTAGAAAATAGAAAAGAAGCTAAAGAAGAAAATGTAAATACCATCATACCAACATTCAAGGGTAAACAGCATTGGCCTTTTGGAGACTTTTATCATTTTTCTATCATTCTATATTCTGAGTTTTTGTTCGTCAATAATTTATGTTGTGGACATTTTCCCAAGGCTATGAAAAATCTGCAGAAACATATTTTTAAGTAGGTTGATTAATATTTCATTACATGGATAAGTCATTAAAGCATTTCTGAAGACTAGATCCTTAGAATTTTTCTCTATTATAAAAGAACCCCTTTGTGTGTGTGTGTGTGTGTGTGTGTGTGTGTGTGTATGGTGGTGGTGGTGGTGGTGGTGGTGGTGGTGGTATGTACCATAGGGTTGGAATTGACCCATAGCTGACTTCCAGGCAGGTTTTCAGAGGCAGCTAATTGCTTGGGAGGAGATTGTCCATCCTTCTTTAATGGAGCAGCTGATGAATTCGAACTGTGTGTCTTCAGTATTGTAGTGCAGCTTCTTGTCTTTACGACACTAAGAAGAGCTCTCTTTGTGCACATGCGTGTTTGGTGTGTGTGTGTGCAGTATATAAATATATATACAATTAGTGTATATATATGTATATA
>NW_006399781.1:21628121-21636623 GCF_000299155.1 Elephantulus edwardii
CAAACATGAATCATGTCTGAGAGAACTTGACCAAGGTGGAGCAGGATAGGAGAATATATCAGTCATCCCTTTGCTGCATTCCATGGTCACTGATCATCCTTCTCCATAAAGATGAGGACCTTGATAGAGATGGGGCATTTTAGCACTAGAAATGAATAGCCCTCAATGACAACAAATAAGTTGGGGATTTGATTTTCATATTTGAGTGTTAGGTAGGGCATTTAATCCAACCAGAGCACCAGAGGGCTGAAAGGCAAACCCTTAACTTAATAAAGAAACTGTTTCAGTAGTTTAGTGGAGCTGTTATAGAATGAGAACAAGTGGGTCTTTAGCAAACAGAAAGTTATTGTCTCACAATTTGTTGCTATTTTTGCTAGGTGCTATTGAGTCAAGTATGACTCATAGTTGCTCTATGCACAACAAATCTGAGCCTTATCCTATCTTGTGCCATCCTCATTATCTCTGATATATTTGAGCCCATTGTTGCAGTTATTGTGTCAGTCCATCTCATTGGAGGTCTTCCTCTCTTTCATTGACTCTCCATCTCTCCAAGCATGATATCCCTTTCCAAGGAATAGCCTCTCTTAGCAATACACTTGAATATGAGAGATAAAGTTTTATTATCTTTGCCTCTAAAGAGCACTCTTGGTGAACTTTTCCCAAAATGTATCTGTTTGTCCTTTTGACAGTCCATAGGACATCCATTACACTTTTCCAACAACACAACTTAAAGGCATCAGTTTTTCTGTCCTCTTTATTCAGTGTTCACTCTTGGATGCATAGCAAATGATTGAAAAGACCATGGACTGAAGTAGATGCACCTTAGTCTTCAAACTGATATCACTGCTCTTCATCATTTTGGAGAAGTGGATTTGCTTAATGCAATGTCTCGTGATCTCCTGATTGCTGATACCAAAGATGTTGATTGTTGATCCAAGTAAAATGAAATTATTGACAATTTCAATCCTTTCTCCATCTATTGTAATGTTGTCTGTTGGCCTAGTGGTAAGAACATTTGTTTTCTTGATGTGTAAATGTAATCCATATTGAAGGCTGTAGCCCTTGATTTTCTCCAGCAAGAGTTTCAAGTTCTCTTCACTTTCAGCAAGGTTGCTTCCAACTCAATGGCACGCAACAAGAAGCAACACATTTTTACAGTTAGTTTAGTTGACTAAAAGTCCAAATTCAGAGTGCCAGCCTGGAAGAAGGCAACATGTTCTCTCAGCACTGGCTCTAAACAAAAGGCTTTATCTTTCTGGCTTTTTCTTCCTGTTTCCTTGGAGTTCTCCAAGTATTTTGGTCTCTCTTTCCCAATTCCTGCTTTATTAAAAAAATGTCGCTGGAGAAGCAATTTAAAAAACTACTACTTAACCTAGGAGACACTGGAGAACATTATGCTGAGTGAACTAAATCAGTCCCGTAAGGACAAATACTGAATAAGACCATGATTATAAAAACAGAAGGATAACTAGTAAAACATGTATAGGGCTCCGAGCAGGGGAATGGATGGGAGTAAAGGAGTGAGGATGGGTAGGAGAGGAAACACAGGGTTGCACAATTTGGTAAGTAGAGGGAAGGGGTAAAGGAAATGGGGAGACGTGGTGGGGACCTAAAGAGACAGGGTAATAATGGGCAAGGTCTAATGGTGATTAATTTCTTTAAAATGTTTTATATTCACTTAGTGTGTGTGTTTGGTTTTTTTAATTATTTTTGTGTGTGTACTGTTGAATATGATCTGACTGGTAGAGGAGGAGATTGCCCCTCCTTCTCCAGCAGAGCTTCTGGTGGATTCGAACTGCATACCTCTGGGACTTCAGTGCAGCTTCTTGCCACTAGGCCACCAAAGCTCCCTGGTGATTCATTTTTAAAACTTAATTCCTGAGAATGATTATATTAAATACAATGTGAATGAAGAACAGTGTGAAACACAATGTAAAAGAAATTTGGAAGCAAACTAATATAAAATAAAAAAAGAAAAAAGCTGTCACTAGAGTCGTGATTATAGATGAGGAAACTATGTTCCAGATTGTTGTTGTTGTTGTGTGTATCAGCTATCAGATGATAGATGATAGATAGATAGATAGATAGATAGATAGATAGATAGATAGATAGATACAAATGATAGATAGGTAGATAGATAGATGATAGATAGATAGATGGTTGTTCAAGATAGATGGAATTATTTATCCATGTATACTTTCTTATAGAATTCCTTAAAGAACTGTATTAAAGGTATAATGTTTAAAATGGTTCCCTATCCATTAACTTTCTTTTTCATATGGATAGGCCAAAATCTATGAATAGGGTATGTTAGCCTACTCACAGGGGATGGACTAGTCTCATCATTAAATGGAGCAAATCCAGCAGCAGACTTGGAGAAACCTCACCTCCAACAAAGAAAAAGCAAGAGAATGTAATGGGTCCTTTAGGACTAGAGATTATTGCACAAGTAAGATTAGGGCCTAGAGATGCAACAGCTATAACAGCCACAGTAGAGAACCAGAGACATGAGATGGAGCAGATTTGGACTGCTGTGCCATTGAGTAGAAGTAACAGTCTTTTGACTAAGTTTGTTGGCAGACTGAGGGGTAGGAGAGAGCCAACATTGACAGGACTGAGAACTGTGTTACACAGTCCTAGAGCTTCCAGGTTTAACTCTGAGGTACCCATGAACACTTTTTGGAAGCTGTCTTGACTATATTCTGCTATTAACCTGAATTAGAGAGCCTTATGACTTCCACAATATGGTTCTGGATGGTCTGTGAGCTATCACATTAGATTTTGAACTCAGTAAAGCAGCAAGATTAGTGCTGGATAGAGTAGAAAGAGGCGTGAGATCATGGGAGACATGTCCTACCTCATAGGAGTTGGTTTTGGGTTGTTGATGTTACTGACAGGAACAGTTGCCCTTTGTGAAGTCAGACTCTTACATGACCCTTGCTCTTCTTACAGGAAAAAAAGCAAAGATAAGTTTACTCCAGCAATGTCTTAATTATCTCTATAGATGATTTCCTCATATCCAATGTTCTTGCCCAGTGCAGGCTAAAGTTTTTGGGATATACCCAAATGGAGTGGCCATGGATAAGGAAAAAAAGAAAAGAGAACTGAAAAGTAATCAGGATCATGTCTCTCTAGAATGTTGAAGAGCCCTTTACATCAAACTTACGGAAAGAAAAGGGTGTGTACACTCAAAGTATTTCTTTTAATGCCATGAAATACCAAAGAATGCTTTGAATGAATAAAGGAGGTAAAAATCTGGTGTTTTCTATCATGAAGTGACACTTGCTATATTTCCAAATTCTTATGCAAATATCTGGGCCACAATCATGTTTTCCAGGTTCTGCTGTTAGGGATTAAATGCATAAAAATCTAAAAATATGGTGCATGGTGTAGAAAAAGTAACTGCCTCTGAAATTAAGAGTATTGGAGTTCCCACTTTGTTTTTATCAGGACCTTAGCCAAGATGTTTTAATGCCTCTGAGTCTCATTTCAATCACACTGAGTTCCAGAGTGTTCCAGGGGAATATACACCATGGTGCTTCATAAAGGACAGAGTGACCAGAGCAGTACAAGTGGTCTGATCCTGGGGTGGGAAGAGGACTGATCAGGATTCCGAGGCAGCACTGCCCTTGGTGTTGTGCTGGTATTAATTCCTGAGTTCATATGGAGAAGGTGCTAGGTGGCAGCCTGGGCAGGGACAATAAAAGCAAAATTGCTTCAAAAAATATTTTATATGTACTCATTTTTCTGAGGAGAGAATCTGTACTTGTAGGGGCTTGAGATCACACCATCCTCTCTCCAAAAAGGTAAGGACCCTTTTTGAGAGAGAGGGGGAGAGAAGGGTAAGTGGAGAGAGAGAGAGAGAGAGAGAGAGAGAGAGAGAGAGAGGAGACAAAGAGACATACAGAGAAAGAAGAGAGAGTGAATAAGTGAGTGAGTGAGTGAGTCTGTTTGTGTGTGTACACACATATGTAGTGGGGGCTTGTGCTCTGATCAAGTAAAGAGGAAAGGAGTTGGTACACCTTGAAAGAGGTATAAAGAGCAGACCTTAAGACATGTAAGCATAAAACCTAAATTTTATGAAGATAAATAAGTCAGTCATTTCCCTTCATAATTTTTTTCACTTTACATAATACCCCTCTACAACTCTTTCCACAGCAGACTATCTATTCAGTGACATATCTTATCCCTTAAAGGTTTCATCTGTATTTTGGTGGAGAAGGTGTCACTGGAGAATATAGTGACAGGTATCTGCTCCACGTGTCTCTCTCCTCCTCTCTGTCTCACTGGAGCTGGTGTCCTCTGCACACCAGTCACAGGCTTGAGGGAATGACTCATGTCAGTGTGAGACTGAGGGCATCAACCTGCTGCTGTCCCTCTCCTGTCCCATTTCCCTAAGAAGAAACATGAATAAAAAAGGGTTAATCATCGTATACTTTATGACTTTGTCAATCAGTCAGAAGGATGTATAGTGAAGGTGGGTGGGCAGGAGGAGGAGGGGAAGGACAGTGAGAGGCTGAGAGCAAGTTCTCTCACTCTGAGAAAACTGGTGTCTGATCTTATAAGTTCTCAGTGTCTGGGAAAGCAAATGTGAATGACCTCAAGTTTAGTTGCCAGAGAACATTGATTTCTTTTATGCAGAACAGCTAAATGCTTCTACTTAAACATTGCCATAAATTATTCTCAGTTCTTACACTAAATTCTCTTCAAGTCACCTGTAAAACTTCCCAGCTGACCTTCTGAGGAGTGGTGTTCAATGATAACGTTATCACTTCAAGAAGACATTTAATTCTTAATTACATTGCCCAGGTACATTCCTTCCCCCCTCTTAAGGCAAAAAAGAGAGAGAGAGAAAAAAAAGCAAACTCAGTTTCTTCTGCTATTATTGTTAGTTGCTGTTGAGTCAGAAGTAACTCATAGTAGCATTCTGTTTTACAGAAGGCAACATTGCTTAGTCACTGCCATCTTCATGGTGATTGATATGCCCCAGTCCATTGAGCTCATTCTTCCACAGCTTTTTATACTGTCCTGTGTTTCTAGCACTGGTGTGTGTATGTGTGTGTGTGTGTGTGTGTGTGTGAATACACACACATGCATATGATTTTCATCTGACTATTAGCCTCCAGGCTTATTTGTCCACTCAGTCAGCCAAGCCTAAATAAGGGAATTACCCGTAGCAGAAGGTAATGTCTAATAACATCAGTAACAAGTAGAGCAAGAGAAGATATTCTTTGTCAGGTCCCGTGGCTACACCAACTTATAATTACAGTTTCATACAACCTTTATATTTCTTTAATCAGACTGTCAGCAAAAGAACAGAAAGCAAATAATGATTTCCCCTTCATATGCTAGAACACTAAAAAAATACATACAGAGTTTATGAACTGACAGTTATAAGAAAGAGAAGAATAGTATTCTTATCTAAACTGGTTATCATTGTCACATTTACTGTCTGGATAAGAAAATTTTGACATCCCACCACTGTGGAAGCTGTCGAGGAAACATACTCAACAGTTTGAGAAATTCTGAAGCCATGGGTGTTGTGACTTCCTGCTATTTTCTCACTCCCACTCCCGTCCAACCCCTGTTCTAATGAATATTCAGCCTGCATCCCTTAACCAGCATTTTGAATAGGATGCTTCCTGTTTTTCTGATTAAAGATGAACTGTTATCCCGGGTAAAGGGAATTGTTTGCTATGTCCTTACAGCTGGGAGTTCCTGTTTATTTTTGTTATGACCCTGGTCCTGAGGACAGCCTATGTCTAATTATTTCAAATAATGTGTTCATATTCCAATGACTCTTAGTTCCAGTGCTATCTATAACTGCAAATGTATTTTTGAGCCATATATATATATATATAATGTGTGTATATATGTGTGTGTTTGTGTATATATATATGTTTATTATGTATATGTGTATGTATATACATATATGTGTGTGTATATAAATATATCTATTTATCTATCTATAGGCACACATACACTCACACCCTTATCTAGATTTCCCATCTTACTAGGAACAATTCAAAGGGAGGGAATCAGACTTAAAGAGAGCTCTGGTAGCCTAGTCTATAGGAGTTGCAATGCTAATTCAAAGGCCACGCCTCTCTAGTGGTTGGTTCCAGCAACAGTTCCTTGGGTGAAAGATACGCAGGCTCCTCTTCTTCAATTTATAGTCTCCAAACGCCCACTGGAGGGTGAGCGATGAGCTGGTTCCAACTAGATGGTAATGAAGTTACTTTTTCCACCTCACGGTGAGCAATTCAAAAGCAGGAACTAGTTTTTATTGAGTTCATTTTTCCTGGTGCTGATCTCTATGAAAAGGAATAAGGCAAAAGATTACAGGAAGAGTCATCAACAACCAATATTATGCAAATGTCACAGCCTTGCTTGCTGAGAGTGAGAAGGACTTGAAGTGCTGGAGAAGATCAAGGACTACAGAATCAATGTGGATTACATCTGTCTCAACGTCAAGTAATCAAAGGTTCTTACTACTGAGCCAATAAGCAACATCATGATAGATGGAAAAAAGATTGAAACGTCAATGATTTAATCTTACCTATAGTATGCACTTTTTAGGGTTGCCTAGACATGTATTACATGACCCATTGGATAGTGGAATTGGGCTTAATTCATCTGTTTTTTCAATAGCAGGTTTTCCCACACTTAACTCAAGGTTTAGAGAGCTCTGGTGATATAACTCGTAGGCAGCCATACTGACAACTCTAAGGCAGTACCTCTCTGGTGGTTAGAATTCATCAGTGACTCAGAGGAGAAAGATAGCCAATCTCCTCTCATACAATTTATAGCCTCCAAAAACCCACTTGAGGGTCAGTTAGGAATTGATTCTGCCTCAGTGGCAATGAGTTTGAGGTTTCTAAACTCAAGCTTTTAGTAATTGCTCCTTGCTTACAGTAAAATTGCCCATTGTTTTGTTGTATGACTTAGAAGTCAATAGCTAAGAGCTTTCTTGTTCCATGGTGGTTGTTACCTGGGGATGCATATGTTCCAGAAGAAGTCACTCCGGGCCAGACATTGCTTTTTTGCACTTTAAAAAGGATTTTAAGCAAAAGCGTCTGTTTGGAAGCCTGACTCTCTATCAAAGCTGTTTGTGTCATTGGAGACATACAGATGTTTTATCTGTGAATTAGGCTTCATGGGAGATGTGTGGGAACCTCATCACAGTTAAAAGTATATCCTTGAAGTTCTTTTCTGGAGACTGACTAGATGGTATTTTCCATTTGCTATCTGGGAGAAAAGATTTAAACACCTTGGTATTTCCTCAGTGCTCATATTTAAAGGCTGCAAATGTACTTTGCAAACATTATTTCCTGAGTTCTTAAAACAAGCCTGGGAAATAGTAGATGCACTTAACATTTACTGAAAGAAATCCTTCAATAGCTTCCTCCTGTCTCAGGAATATATTCTACAGTTACTCCCACTTTTCTCCTCGCTCTTTCTCAAGCACCAATCTCCAGTTACATCAGACTGTTGGGAAGGGGCTCTTTTGTACTCTCTTGAGTTCAGACCTTTGATAAATTATTTTTTTTTCTGCCACGGATACTCCTTCTTACTCTCCTCTCCCCACTCCTAGCCTTTCCATCAGCTTAAATCTTACTTCCTCACGTCAGCGTCTTTGGCTCCTACATGAGGTTAGGCTACCAGATGTTTGCTCTCTTTATTCACCACACAGAGCTATTGAAAGCACACATTACATGAATTTTCAAAGCGTGATCATAAATTTTTTCAGCTATTTCAGAAGTGGATAGAAAGCATTTGAGTCTGGGTGTGTCATCTTTATGATAATCCATTTCCTTCCATTTATGTATCTGAGCTGAAGTTCTGTGAAAAGCCAATGCCAACTGTACACTTTGGAGAAGCCAGGAAGAGCTTGTTGAACATCGTGAGTTGTGGTTTAGTTTTGTCAGACTACCTTGGCTATCCACAGGAAAGTAGTTCACTTTTCAATTCTTAACTTTTCCTCAGCATCATTTAACATAGTTTTAATAGCTGATGTAATTAAAATTCAGTTATTAGGAACATCTGGAGTATATGTGAGTGTTCTCTTTGGTGCTATAGTAAATTCTTTAGCGGCTTTTCTAATCATTGACTTTGTGACTTTCACCTAAAGTCTGGGTAGTTGTTAGGTGCTGTTGAGTCAAGTAAGATTCAAAGCAACCCTGTGAACAGCCAGCCTGAAATCTGCCCTATCCTGTGTCATCTTCATTGCTGAAGTCACCATGTCTCTTCGGAGGTCTTCCTTTCCTTCTCTGACCCTCCATCTTTCCAAGCATGAAATCCCTTTCCAAGAAATATGCTTTCCTAGCTACATGTCCAAAGTATGGAAGATGAAGCTTTGCCTTCTTTGCCTCGAATGTGTACTGTGCCCTCACCTTTTCCAAGACATATCCATTTGTTCTTTTGACAGTCTATGGAATATTTCGTACCATAGCACCATAACTCAAAGACATCAATTCTTCTTCTATAATCTTTTTTTTCTAT
>NW_006399781.1:21636723-21640761 GCF_000299155.1 Elephantulus edwardii
TGGAGAATTGTAGAATTAATTTTTTTTGTATTTTACAAAATTTAGTAGTAAAATTAAACATTTTAAAGACCAGTTTCAGCATTGCAAATTGTTATTAGGTGCCCTCTAGTCAGAACTGACTCATAGCTGACCCTCCAGCAAGTTTTCAGAGGCTGTAAATTACATGAGAGGAGATTTCCCTTCTTTCTCCCATATAACATCTGTTGTTGGTTGTTGTTGTTAGGCGCCATCGAGTTGAGGATGCCTCATAGTGACCCTTATGCATAACAGATCTGAACCGTGTCCTATCCTGTGTCATCCTCATAATCTCTTACACACTCAAGCTCATTGCTACAGCAACTATGTCAATTTACCTGATGAGGGTTTCCCTCTCCCTCACTGTCTCTCCACCCTTCCAAGCAGGCTGTCCCTTTCCAAGGAATAACCTGTCCAAGCAACATGCTCAAAATATGTGAGATGAAGCTTTATCGCATTTGCCTCCAAAGAGAACTCTCACTGCACCTTCTCCAAGACATAACTGTTTGTTCTGTTAGAAGTCCGTGGGATATTCAGTACTCTGCTCCAATACCATAGTTCAAAAGCATCCTTCTTCATTGTCTAGCTCTCAGATGCATAACAAGTGATTGAAAAGACCATGGCCTGAATGTGCCACATCTTAGTCCTCAAATTGACAGAATTGTTTATCAATAATTTAGGGAAGTCCCTGATTACAGACTTTCCCAACACAATACATCTCCTGATCTCTTCTTCTGGTCTACTGGTACCAAGTATAGTGATTGTGGATCCAAGTAAAATGAAGTAATTGATATTCAATCTTTTCTGCTTCTATCATGATGCCTCCTATTGATTCAGTGGCAAGGCTTTTTATTTTTGTTGAAATGCAATCCATATTGCTTAACTTCTGTAGTAAGTGTTTCAAGTCCTTCTCACTTTCAACAAAGTTCTGTAATTCATATAACAAAGTTTCCTCCAATTCTAATCCTGCATCTTCTTCATAGAGTCCAGCTTCTCAAATAATTTTTTCAGTATATGGACTGAGGAGGTAGGGAGAAAAGACACAACCCTGACACTTACCTTTTCTAATTTTAAACCATACAGTGTTCTCTTTCTTTGTTTGAACATATTAACCTTTTGGTCTAGATAAATGTTCCACATGAGCACAAGCAAGTGTTCTGGGATTCCCATTCCTTTCAACGTTAGCCATAATTTATTATGATCCATGAAATCAAATGCCTTTACATAGTCAATAAATCACAAATAGACGTTTTTCTGGTATTCTTTGCTTTCAGTCGGGATTGAGCTGATATTAGCAGTGATAGCCCTCTTAGAGTGCCACAACCTCTTCTAAATCTATCCTAAATGTCTGACAGTTCCCTGTCTATGTGCTGTTCTAGCCATTTTTGAATGATCTTCAACAGTATTTTGCTTGCACATAGTAGTAATGATATTGTTTGATAATTTCTGCATTCTGTTTGGTATTCTTTCTTGGTGGGAATGGGAACAAGCATGTATCTCTTCTAGACAGTCAGCAGGGAGCTGTACTCCAAATTTCCTGACATAGACTGGTGAGCACATCCAAGGCTGCATCTGTCATTTGCAACTTATCAGTTAGTATGCTATTGATTACTGGGGCTTTTAAAAAAAATAAAATTTTATTTTATTTTGATTAACATACAAAATTCATATATATTGTGCACATTCCTTCACTCATATTGTGGTTCATATGATCATTTCCATACATTGTGTTTTACAAAATTAATCACTATTAATCTATTCCCACCATGCTTTCAGTGCAGCTTGAACTTCTTTCTTCCTATGGCACTTCCTGAAATATTTCAGTATCAGTCAATTATTTTGGTATAGTAATTCTGTGTATTTACTCCATCTTCCTTTAATGTTTCCTCTATCATTCAAGATTTTGCCCATGGCATCCCTCAGTATTACAACTTGAATATTGGATTTGTTTTTCACTCCTTTCAGCTTCAGAAATACTGAGCAAGTTCTACCCCACTTATTCTCCAATTCTAAGTCTCTGTACATTCCTTTGTAATATTTTGTTCTGTCTTCCCAAACTGAGCTATCTTTAGAAATTTTCTCTTCAGCTCTTTCATTTTAGCATCTCTTCCCTTTGTTTTGGTTTCTCTGTGGTAGTGAAATTTTCATACACTCCTCTGACATCTATTTTTGCTTTTTTCTCTATCTTTGTAGTGAATTTTTTTCTTTTCATGGGTGACCTCCTTGATGTCCTTCCACAACTCATCTGGCCTTCAATCATTGGTGTTCAAAGCTTCAAATATATTCTTAAGATCATTTAAAAATTCACAGAGGATAGACTCGAGATCATGTTTTGGTTCACTTAGACTTATTTTCATTTTCTCCAGTGTCAAATTGAACTTGCACATGAATAATTGATAGTCTATTCCACAGTCATCACCTGGCCTAGTTTGCCTGCTAGTGAATTCCAATAACCTGCCTTGGGTGGGCAGTGCAATTCCTTACCATCAGGCCACCAGAGCTTCCACACAGGGGACTCCAAAATCTCAACTTCTGATATGTGGAGGAAGGGGTGGGCAAAGGAAAGGGGAAATATCTGGTGTGAAAAATAATGTATCTGAACTTTGTAAATAAACCAATATAAAAAAAACATATTTAAGCAAACAAAAATCTCAACTTCTCATAACAGTGTGGTTTATGTACTCAGTGACTTCCCTGGCTCACTTGAGTATAGGTGTGCTTATGTTTAGTTAGGAGGGAACAGGGTGCTGTAACCTTGACTGAAGTGGCCCATCCTACCTTGCTAGCTATACATGCTTTCCCTCTTGCTCTTTTTCTCCTGTACTCAATGAGAGGCTGGACTATAAGAAGAAGAATGTGGAATCAAGATTGGAGGAAGACTTGTCAACAAACTACTTTATGCAGATCACACAATCTTGCTTGTAGAAAGTGAAAAGGACTTGAAGCAGTCCTGAAGAAGATCAAAGCCTTCAATGTGGATTACTTCTAAACATCAGGAAAACAAAATTCCTTATCACTGGACCATAGGAAATCTCATGATAAATGGAGGAAAGCGTGAAGCTGTCAAGGATTTAATTTTACTTAGATCCACAATCAACACGTATGGTAGCAGTAGTAAAAAAAATCAAAAGACTTTGCATTGTAGAAATCTGCAGTGAAGGACTCCTTTAACATACTAAAGGACAAAGATGTCAGTTTAACTAAGGAGACAGAGTAGTTTTAATTGCTTTGTATGCTTCTGAAATTTGGACAATGCACAAGGAAGACCAAACAAGAACTGATGTCTTTGGATTGTGGTGTGAAGATTATTGAATGGACTGCCCCAAACCAAGCAAATCTGTCTCGGAGAAAGTGCAACCAAAGTGTTTCTTAGAAGTAAGATAAGGAAGCTTCATCTCACTTTGGGCATCCTGTCAGGACTGACAAATCCTTGGAAAAAGACATCATGATTTGAAAAATAATTGGTCAACAACAACAAGAAAGAAGATCCTCAAGGCAATGGATTGGCATAGTGACTGCAACAATAAACTTGAGCATGATCTGTTGTACATGTGAGTCATAGTTGACTCCAGGGGATTTAACAACGACAATCACCTATAAGCACAACTCTGTCTCACTTGGATTTTGGAACGTTTCTTTCCAGTAGTAGGATCAACCTCAGAGTGACCTGCTCTAGTGTTTGGTCACCTAGGATGGGAGTGCTGAAAACGTTGGCTATTACTGGAGACTAGGGAAAGTAAGAAGGACTGAAGATTTCTTCTGTGTCAAGACAATGGGGAGAGGATCTCCTATTTCTTGGAGACTATAAATACCCACCATTTCTTGCTCCCTGTCCCTTCTTTACATCTTTTGGCATCACCTGAATGAAACCTTATGTGATTTCAGTATGGGTTTTGTTTAGAAAGTAGGGCTGGAAAACCAGCTCATTTCTGTTGGCCCTTACTGAGAACTTATTCATCTACCCCATATATACTGAATAAAAAATCTTTTATCAATATTTTCAGGTGATTCTTTTCTCCCCCC
>NW_006399781.1:21640861-21648098 GCF_000299155.1 Elephantulus edwardii
TAGCAGGTGACTACGAAGACTATGTTTGGAATCAGTTGACCTAAGTTTTCATATTGACATCACTGCAATTTGTCATTGTGGAGAAATCTCTGACAGTAGACTTGCCCAATGCAGTATGTCTCCTGAATTCCTGTCTTTCTGACTGCTAATCCACTTTCTAAACAACATGCCTCTGGAAACTCTATGAACTTTGATAAATATCAATAGTTGCAGAGGGGCTTCAGGCCTTTTGTTCATAGGGTCGCTATGAGTCATGCTCGACTTGAAGGCAATCAACAACAACAACAACAAATATTAAGGGAGTTGAGTATTGATCCAAGCAAAATGAAATAATCGACAGCTTCAATCCTTTCTCTATCTTAATGCTGATTGTTGGCCATGCAGTGAGGACCTTTGTTTCCTTGATGTTGAGATGTAACCCATATTGAAAGCTGTAGCTCTTGTTCTGCAGCTAACATTTCATATCTTCCTCATTTTCAGAGTACAATGTTGTGTCATCTGCATTATGCAGGTTGTTGATGGATCTTCCTCTGATCTTGCAGTTGCATTCTTCTTCATAGAATTCAGCTTTACAAATTATTTGCTCATTATACAGATTAAATATGTATGGAGAAAGAACCCTGGCAAACACCACATTTTAAAACATGCAGTCCTTGCTTGTTCCATTCAGACAATAGCTTCTAGGCCTAGATTACATAGAAGCACAATTGTGTGTGTTGGGATCTCCATTCTTCTCAATGTTGGCTGTAATTTGTTATGATTTGCAAAGTCAAATGCCTTTGCATAGTCAATAAAACACAAGTAGATATTCTTCTAATATTTCCCTACTTTGAGCTGGTATCCATCTGACATCAGCAATGATATCCCTGGTGCCACAAGTTCTTCCAAACTCAGCTTGTACTTCTGGTAGATATCTCTCAATGTACTGTTCTAGCCATTTTTTGGAATGATTTTAAAAAATATTTTGTTTGTTGTTGTTATGTGCCATCGAGTCACTTGCGACTCATAGCAATCCTATGTATAATAACCCTAAACCTTGCTCTATCCCGTGCCAATCTCACTGTCTCCGACACTCCTATCCCCATTTCCCCAGTGACGGAATCAATCCATTTCACTGAGGGTCTTCCTCTCCTGTGCTATCCCTCCACCCTCTCAAGTATGATGTCCCTCTTCTAGAACTGATCCTGCCTTACAACATGTCCAAAGTATGTCAGATGAAGCTTCAGAATCCTTGCCTTCAAGGAGCAGCCTGGTTTCACCCAGGATAAACTTGTTTGTTCTCCTAGCAGTCTGTGGTATATTCAATACTCTTCTCTGGCACCAAACCTCAAAGACGCCAACTCTCCTTCTATTATCTCTAAGTCATTGTCCAGCTCTCTGATGCATAGCAGATAATTGCTGTATCAGGTGCACCTTACTCTCCAGACTAACATCATTGATCCTCAGTACCTTGGAGAGGTCTCTCACAGCAGACTTTCCCAATGCAATTTGTCTTTTAATTTTCTGGCTGCTGATACCAAGAGTGTTGATTGTAGAGCCAAGCAAACTAAAGCTGTCAACAATCTCAATCTCTTCATCATCCATCATGATGTTGCCGATCGGCCCAGTGGCGAGAATCCTTGTTTTTCTGATG
Source organism: Elephantulus edwardii (assembly GCF_000299155.1). Classification (NCBI taxonomy): domain Eukaryota; kingdom Metazoa; phylum Chordata; class Mammalia; order Macroscelidea; family Macroscelididae; genus Elephantulus; species Elephantulus edwardii. Next base: position 21,642,495 of record NW_006399781.1, read on the forward strand.
TTGAGCTTCAATCCATTTTGAAGACTGCAGTCCTTGATCCTCTGCAGCAAGCGCTTCAGGTCCTTCTCAGTTTCAGGAAGCAGGGTTGTGTCATCGGTGCAGCGCGGGAGCAGAAGGAAAGAACCGGGGCACAGTACATGTGGCAGAAAGTCTCTCAGAGGACCCCATACCACACAGGAATTCATTAAACTCCCTTGAGAAACTCATGTAGCATAAATGGAGAAGAAAGAAGATGCCTTAAGGCACAAGAAGTCAATCCTGGAGCAGAAGTTCAAAGATCCTGGAGTCAAGAGATACTGCTCTTAGAGGAAGAAACTGACAGCAGCTTGAGGCATTAGGAATCACAGAAGCCCAGAAAGATGTTTTGCTTATATGAGATATTAATGATAGCGCTTGAGAATTTTCACATTCTGTTTCATCACCTTTCTTGGGAATGGGAACAAATATAGATCTCTTCCAATCAGTAAGCCCGGTAGCTGTCTTTCAAATTTCCTGGTATACACTGGTGAGTGCATCCAGGGTTGCATACTCTGGCTGCCTGGTGGTAAGAAGCTATGCTACAATTCCAAAGGCTTGTGGTTCAAATCCACCAGTTGCTCTCCTGGAGAAGGATGGAAAATATCCTCCTGTGTGATTTATTGCCTCTATGAACCTACTTAAAGGTAAGCTGTGATTTGGTTCCAAGTCAGCGGCACACAACAACAACATGCCCAAAGTAGGTGAGACGAATCTTCTCCAACCTTACTTCTAAGGAGCAGTCTGGCTGCAGAGTCTCCAAGACATATGTCTGGGTGGGACTATGTAAGTTAAGGTATGTGAAGTGCTACTGTTCAGATTGGTAAATTGTTCCACCAAGCCAGGTCTAAAATTTCTGGGCTCAGAAGTGTAAAACATGGAACTCACCACCGTTAAGAAAAACAAGAGAGTGCAGTATGTCCTTTGTAATTGAGATTCCTGGGCAAATTAAAGGTGAAGACATTAGATGGTAGTCCAGACAGCAGTGGCAACAATGGCAGTAGCAGCAGCAGCAGCAGCAGAGGTGGTGGAGAATGAGAATGAGATCTGTGTGACGAACCGAGCAAGGTCTGCCAACTCCCAGAGCTAGAACAGAGCATTCTCAACCCTGGGCTTACAAACAGAGGGAAAGTGACGTGTAACTGGCAAAATGGAAAGAATTTGGTAGCACTTGTTCGAACAGGGCAAAGCCCAAATAAATGAAATCAAGAGCCAGAGAGAGAACTGCCTTGAGAACGCCTGGGAAGAATCAGGCTGTCCTGATGAGAGAATTGTATTCTAAGGATTTCCAATCTGATTTGCAATCTGTTACTTCCCTTAATAGATTCCCATAATCTTGAGTTTGTGTGACCACTGCAATGAATTACTAAACACAGTGGTAGAGTAATGAGACCTGTGGGAGGGTTGGTTATGGAATTATTAGAACTAAGTGTGAAGTGGGAGAGTAGAATTGTCTGTGTGCTGCTGTCGCTGTGGATAGGGACTCATCCCATTTGTAAAGTTAGTGGAGTCAGACAATAGTTTTCACATGGTTATACTAAAGCTTTCTTTAAATAAATTTAAATAAGCAGTGGTAAGAAACTACTGGTAAGAAACTGCACTGTAATCCCAAAGGCTTGAGGAATCCACCAGCTGCTTCACAGAAGAAAGATAGGCAGTCTCCTCTCAAACAATTTGCTGCCTCTGAAAACCCATTGTAGGGTCAACTATGCCTCAGTTCTGATTTGAAGGCACACAACAACAATAACAAGCACCTATGGCCCAGTGAGGTGCAGACTGTCCTTGGCATTTGCCTCCATTATGGCATCTGTATTCTGCTCTCTGCTAATTACTTAGATGTTGTCTTTCTCTCCCTGCTGTGCCCACCTGTGTCTCACCCATCTGTGTGAATGTTTTAAATGGGATGCAGATGACTAACATCCCTTTACAAAATGAATGCATAAAAAAAAAAAAGAATGAATGAGAAAGAAAAAGAACTGCTTTATTTTAATCTCAATTTGCCTTTATTCTGTTTTTACGGTGTTGAGGAAAAGTCTGAAGAGTAATTGGCTGCAATTTGGTATACTAACTTTGTTTACTAACCACAGAACCCTCATGATCCTGAACAGAAATCCATCCAGTTTTTATTTCAAGAAATGGTGTTAGTCCGTGTGATTGTAATCTTACCAGCGAAGTAGATCAAGGTGGGCCCATCAAATAAAATTTTAACCGGGAAGAGCTTTAGTTATATTGTGATAGCTCAGATAGATTGTATTGGACATCTTTTTTTTTTCTCTTTGATAAAGCCAGGATAAGCACATATATAGTATATTGCCTAAATATAAATGAAGTTGAAAGAGGAAAGGCCCTTGTTTATACACATAAATTTTATTGTTTTCCATCTCTTCTTTAAGACCACATATCTGAAAAGAAATAAACTAAATTAGTAATTTTTTTTTCTCTCCATGTGCCAATTAAAAATGTGGGTTCTAATCCTAAGGCACTTCTCAGACCCACATCAGAGGCCCTATGTGTGAGAACCCCGTATCTCCCAATCTTCTCTGCCTCTTGCCATGTATTGCAGCATGGCAGGGGAACATTAACCTATAAACAATAGACTCTAATCTTCTCTGTCTGTTACTAATTTGTAAGAATATTTAAGAAGTAAGCAAAGCTGTTCAGCCATTCATTGCACAGCAAACTGACCTCTGTGATCCTGGGTTTTGATCTAGATTTCCTATCAGTCTGTTGTAGAACATACACATCACTGAAGGTGGTTTTATTTCCCTTGGAGTGCTAACAATTTTCTATTTGTCTTTTCCAACAGGAAAGACTAGAGGATGTCTTAATGGTTTGTAAGGACAAAGAGCTTGTATTTCTTAAAAATTCCATTCTGGAAAAAAAATTCATTCTGCTAGAATTATTAAAATCTATCTCATAAGAATATTTGGCTTTTTAATACCACTATCTATCTGGATAGAACAGTTGTAGGTATTGTCATGTGAGAGAAGATCTTCACCCTGAAACCTACAAGCATGCCTTTTCAGCAGGAAAGAGCTAAGGAATACGCTGTCCCCTTTTCCTTATGACTCAGGGTGAAGTCTCTCTCAGGGAGGAGTGACAGGGAATGGCAAAGGACACACTGACAAAGGAGATTAATCAGAGCTGGTTTTTGGCAAGCACTGTGGCAATGGGACAATTAAAACAGACTTTCAAGGAATATTCAACCTGAATCCTTCTGATCATATGGAGATTTTTGAAAGTATTTATTGAGTTTATTATGTTTGATTTGTTTTATTTGTTTGTTTGTGTATAAAGGATGCTCATCTAGATGATAACATAATTATGATAAAAACAAAAGGGGGGAAATATGGGAAGCCAATACTAAATATTTGTAATAAATTGAATGTTATTTAAAAACAAAAACAAAAATGATAGCAGCTAAAAATAAAACCCCAAAAACCAAACAATATAATAGTTGCTTCCTGTGCTAAACTCTAAGCCTGTTTATTAATCCTGGAATTTATTATAAAAAAAGTTAATAGGAAGAAAAAGGATCCCTGAAGTCTATGTACTTGGCATTTTCTGAACACTGCTTGCAGTTAGCAAGCAGTTGCCCCTAGATAAAATTCAAGCAAACAGTGTTCAGAACCTTTCGGTGGAAACTATAACTCTGGAACTACTTTTTATTGTCAAACTGCCTTCAAGTCAGCCACTCTTTCTAGAGGATCCCAAACACAACAAGTTCAAATGCCTCCTGGCCCCATGCCATGCCCAAGATAAGCTAGAGATTGTTATTGCTGCTAGGTGCCATCACATCAACTACTATTCAGAGCAGTCCTATGAACAACAGATTTGAACTTCACCCTACCTCTGCTACTTTCTACCAATCTCTATCATGTTCAAACTTATCATTGCAGTCACTGTGTCAATCCATTTCACTGAAGGAATCTCTGTCCTTTGATAGTCTTTCCCAGAATGATTTCTTTTCCCAAGGATTGATCCTTCCTGATGACATGTTTAAAACATGTGAGACAACATTTCACCCTTATTGCCTCGAAGGATCATTCTGGTTGTACTTCTTCCAAAACAAATTTATTTATTCTTTTCACAGTCTGTTGGATGTTTCCAGGATCACAATTTAAAAGCATCAATTATTCTTGCATCATTCATATTAGCTGTTCAACTTTCAGACGCATAAGAAACAATTGCCGCTACCTTGGCTTGGATTAGGCATACCTTCCTTCATCATTAAACGGTCATTTTTTCTCCGTAGCACCTTGGAGAGGTGCTTGACAGTGTATTTCCCCAAGATACCTGTTTTGATTTCTTGACTGCTGCTACCATGGTTATAGATTGTGGATTCAAGTAAATTAAATCATTCTTGAAAATAGTTTTTTATTTAGATAGGATAGGCTCAACGTCCTTTTTTTTTGGTTCTTATGAACTTTATTCTATTTTCTTTGGCTTCAATTTGAACTTGCATGTGAGTAATTGATGATTTGTTTCACAGTTAGTCCCTGACCTGGTTTTGGCAGCTGATATTGTTTCTCCAATGTCTCTTTCTACAGATGTTGTTGATCTGATTCCTGGGTGAGTTCATTAGGTAAGGTCTGTGTGTATAACTGCTGGTTTTTTGTATTGGTTTTTTTTTAAAGATATTTTCAATTTATAAAGCATTGATCATACAAAATTCTATCATTCAATCTTTAAGCCCATTTCTGTCACCATGGCCATATTTTCCTACTACCAGTCCTTTTTTGCATCCAACTCTTGCATTGCTCATCAATTAATATTAATGCATCTAGATTGAACATTTGACCAATTTCAGACTGTGAAAGTTATTAGAACTCTTCATTTAATCATCTTTAGCTTTAGTGGTCAGTGTGTATACTTGAATAATAATTGTGGTTATAGGCCTTCCCTGTACAGATAGTATCCTTAGACTAACAGTATTGCAGTTTAGGAGACATTATGAAGCTTTTTTTTTTAATAGAAGTATAAAATTTATTTAAGACAACTCAAAAATGTCTATGTAAGCAGAAATAATATAATTTGTAACAGTATTTTTTAAAAACTCCTTATGACAAAGATCTAAAATATATTTTCAATTACAATATTCATTTATCATGAAGCATTCTTTTTTACTATATAACATAATTCCTCTTCAATTTTTCATTCTTGTCATAATTGATCATATGGTTGTCTAATTCAAAATTACCAATCCCTGTCTATCTGAGCTCAAAAAATGGAGGGAAAAAAAGTTGCAGAAATCCAATAATAATCAGAAAGTGGAATGTATGAATTGTTGTTGTTGTTGTTGTTATGTGCCATTGTGTCATTTGCGACTCATAGCAACCCTATGTACAAGTGCTCTAAACGCCATTCTATCCTGTGCCAACCTCGCTGTTTCAAACACATTCATTCCCACCACTCCACTCACAGAATCGATCCATTTCATTGAGGGTCTTCCTCTCCTGCGCCATTCCTCCACTCTCCCAAACATGATGTGCCTCTCCAAGGACCAGTCCCTCCATGCAACATGTCAAAAGTATGTCAGACGAAGCTTCAGAATCCTTGACTCCAGGGAACATTCTGGCTTCACCCTCT
>NW_006399781.1:21648198-21649532 GCF_000299155.1 Elephantulus edwardii
TACATTCCACTATGCAACCTTAATTGTGGACTCTTGTGATAACCATAATACCCTATCATACATCGCTTTTAAATTATTCACTCCCTCATCTGTTTCAGTGCAGTATACATAATTTATCCAGTTTTTCTCAGTCTTACCCCAACCCCGGTATCAATCCCATTTTACAACAGTGGTGCCATGCAATATTTGTCCTTTTGAGACTGAGATATTTCACTCAGCATAATGTCCTCATCTGGGGATTTGTAAAATTCACTCAAGGATGCTTTTACAATTTGGATTCTGATTGAGTATGCCTGAGTTGGAAATGCAAATTCTCAGTGGCAACTCAATTTGGAATGAACCTATAGGAAGCCCTGAGAGATAAAACATATGAACAGAAAGGACTGGCCACCCTGGAGTACAGAGAAGGGAAGGCACAGAGATAGATGTTGTCATTGTCAATGATTTCATTTTACTTGAATCCACAATCAACATCATTGGCACTAGTAGTCAAGAAAATTTTCTGTCAAGAACCTCCCCAAAGTGCCAAAGAGCAACAATAGCAGCTTAAAGGCTAAGGTATTCCTGATCCAAACCATGGTCTTTTCAATTACTTGCTATGTAACTGAAAGTTGGAAAATGAATAAAGAAGACAGAAGCAGAATTGCATTCATGCACTGCCTAAAGAACGAACAAGTTTGTCTTGAAGAAATTACAAAAAGGGTGCCCTTTAGAGACAAGGCGGTTAAAACTTCACCTCACATGTTATTATGAGGGGACAGCCATTGAAAAAAGACTGAGGAATGTGGAGGATCAACAAAAGAGAGGAAGATCCTTGACAAAATGGATCGACACAGTGACTGTATCAATGGACTCAAGTATATCAGAGATGAAGAGGATGACATGGGATAGGATGAGGTTCTGGTTCATTGGTCCTAGAGTTTCTGAGGCATAGTTGGCTTGATGCCACTTAATAATACCGACAACTACCCACTATGTCCAGAGATAGTAGTTGTTGTTAGGTGCTGTAGAGTAGAACACAACTCATAGTGACCCTATGAACAAAAGATCTGAACCCTATTCTATCCTGTCCCATTCTTATTCTTCCTGACATACAAGAACCTATTACAGCAGTCACTGTGTCAGTCCACCCGGTTGAGGGTCTTCCTCTTCTTTGCTAACCCTCCCCCCTTCCCAGCATCATGTCCTTCTCCAAGGAATAGCACCTCCTAGAAATATGTCCGAAGTATGTGAGGCAAAGCCTCATCATTCTTGCCTCCAAAAAACACTCTGGCTGCACCTGCTCTAAGACATACCTGTTTGTTCTTTTGGCTGTCCGTGGGATGTTCAGCGCT
>NW_006399781.1:21652749-21692188 GCF_000299155.1 Elephantulus edwardii
AGAATGCTTGTCTTTCAGATACTATTATATATGTTTAAAAATTGAGACAGACTAGGAAGAAGGATTGGCCATCCACTTCTGAAATTACAGGCCTTAGAAAACCCTATGTATAATAGAGAACATGTATGAATTATGAATCTAAAAAATGAGAAGTTGCTAAAAATTAAATGTAGGAGAAAATAACAAGAATTTTAAAAAGTTAAATGCAATGCATAAATGTCAACATCTTTGGCATTAGTGAGCTGAGATGGCCTGCTATTTACCATTTTAAACAATCATGAGGCTAAAGATTAGACCATCATAATCCACAGAGTTTCACTGGCTGATTTTTAAAAAGCAGATTACTAGGCCCTTCTTTCTAGACCCTCTTAGTCTGGAAGCTCTACTTAAACTTTTTCAACATCAGAGCTACCCTCAAGCCTCCCATGACAGAAGAATGGCAGCTGTGCTTGATGTTCGTTGGCTGAAACTCGAACTTTTATCTCATAAGTGGAAGGGAAGGATTCTACCACTGAATCACCACTGCACTGGAATGATGAATCACTTAAAGAACCTTTTTATTACAGCAAATTCAGAATAGAGAATGTTTACTTTTCCAAACAAGATACATTCAATCGTTCTCCAGCCTGAGGTGTATGTATTTTATTTACCTTGTAACTAACAGTTAGTAGATTCTGACAATTTGGGGAGACACAATAGTGCTTAACCAGAAGATCTGAGCCAAATTGCAATGAAATTACTTCTTAGGAATTGTTTTGCCCATTACATGGATCTGGCTCTGTTTATACAATGTACCGTTCACAAAGTGCCATTGGTTAAAAGAGGTTAAGTCGAGTTTCTGCCTTGTGGGATGGTATAATGGTTAGTGGCAAAAATCTATGTGAAGAATTTTGAAAAGTGTCTGACATAAATAGTTCTGAACAAACATTAAGTAGTTCTATCATCATTATTGCAATGTAATGATCAGTGGTAGATCGATTTCACAGTCAATGTAAACTTTTGTCTCAGGAAGCAACAAATGACCACTTTCTTCTAAGGTTTTGAAAGACTTTAAAGAAATGATTGGAATGAAAACCCAAAATCCCTGTAAATGTTCATTAAAACTAATAAAATTTAATAATAATAAAAAAACGCAAAAAAAAATGATTGTCTTTGACCCTTTTATCTTTTATCCCCTTAATTTAAGGAAATGGTTTAATGTAAGAATCAAATAGTGACCTATAAGCAAGACAGTTTTCTATCATAATGAGCGTAAGTTTCTATGAACCATTTTAATAAGAAGAATAATCATATTTATTACCATTTACTAATACTGATACAGAATTCTTAGAAGAGAAATAAGGATTGTGAAAAGGTGCATTATTAGTAAAATGGGCATGTAAAAACATACATATTAGAGAATGGAAAATATATAGAATGTCTGCGTTGCGAGATGTCAGGAAGCTGAGGAAAGCCCATTTCCTGCCCAATGGTTTCTGAAGAAGGAGCCCAGCCGTTCCTCTTCGAGCGTTGGCCTGTGTCCCAGACTTGCCTTCCCTCTCCCCAGCCTGGTGGGCCAGGAAACAAGGACCTTTGCTTTAATCTTATAGTTTCTGTTTAAGCATTAACTATTCCTTGAAGAATTTCTTCTGCTGTAACTTTCACAGTTTGATCTGGTTGTGCTCAACCCTGTTTTTTGTCTTCCCATGAATATCTGTTAACTAACACCCTTGACACTAAGACCCTTATTTTGGTTTAGAGCAAGTTTTCTTCTTGTTCCCTTCATCGGAAAAACGTCTTTGTTGTACATCGTTATATTCTTGTGCTTACAGCAGTGATTTCTGGTTGTTTTGTTAGGTATTATCAGGTTGACGAGACTCTTGATGATCATGTGTGCAGAGTGGAATTGCTCCATAGGATGACTTTTCCGAAGCAGATCACCAAGCCTATCTTCTGAGGTGCCTCTGTGTAGTGAAAAATATAACCTTTCACAAGTAGTCATTGCTGAACAATTTGTTTCACTAAGGGACTCTTCTATTTAGTTGGTGTTGTCACATAATGTTAAGTCAGAACCTATTCAGAGCTGACCCTCTAGCAGATTTTCAGAGGCTGAAATCACATGGGAGAGGATTTCCCCTCCTTCTCTCATGGAAGAGCTGCTGCCTTGGAATTGCCTACGTTTTGGTTAGCAGTACGATCGTTACCCACTGGTCTACCAGAGGTGTGTCTAAAAAACACATTTTACAAATGAATACAATAAGAACTATAGACTGCCTATGGGCTATGTTACCAGAGCTCCCTAGTTGAGATAAGTTAGGCACTTTGTAGCTATGAGAAGGATAGGAAGACCTTCAACAAGATGGGCTGATAGAGTGATGGCAACAGTGGGCTTGAGCACAGTAGAGACTGTGAAGATGATGCAAGATCAGATAAGGTTTAAACCTACTAGGTTCTCTATGAGTTGAATTCGACTTGAGGGCACTAAACAACAATAATGTAGGTAATGTCATTGCTGAATTATTAAATATTGTTTTTCCATGTATGATATGTCTCAATTTGTCTCTTGAGATGGAAAACTTGAATCTTACACTAGCAATCAATTAATCAATCAATGAGATTCTAAATCTGCAGTGAAATTTCTTGTATGTTTAATTCTCTAGTTTATGCTTTTAAGTATATTTTTTCAACAAAGTAAATTCCTTTTTTTGCTATTAAGATATTGGATTTAATTGTAATAAGATTCTTAATATAGGGGGGAAAAAACCCTTTACTTAGTTCTATTATCTTGAGATAACCCTGTTGTTGTTAGGTGCCATCAAGTCAAATAAAACCCACAAACCACTTACTGAAACTTCTTGTATCCTGGACAATCATCACAACCTCTGTCATCAAGCCCATTGTTACAGTCACTGTGTCAATCCACCTCATTGAGGGTCATCATCTTTTGCTCTAGTCATCTGTGTATTTTCCAAGTGATGTCTTTTTTCCTAGAACTAGACCTACCAGACAACATAACCAAAGGATGTGAGGCAAAGGTATAATTATAACCATTATCAACATATTAATTTCATTTTAGCCTCTTTTTCCATGAAAGATTTCATTTTTTAGCATGTTGTTGTTTTTAGATGTTGTTAAGTTGGTTCCGATTTATAGTGATCTTATCCCAGAACTCCTAATTGTGCTCATATCAAACCTATACTTGGACCATGAAGCAGTTGTCAGAACAGAGCAAAAGGACACTGCATGGCTCAAAATCAGGAAAGGAGTGCATCAGGGATGTGTCCTATTTCCATACCTGTTCAATCTATATGTGAGACAGATCATTTGGGAAGCTGGGCTTCATGAGGATGAATGTGGCATCAGGATTGGAGGAAGACTCAACAACCTGTGCTATGCAGATGATATAATATGGCTTGCTGAAAATGAAGAGGACCAGAAGCATTTAATACAGAAGGTATTACTGAAGACTTCAGTCTTTAATGAATTGAAGCTCAACATCAAGAAGACAAAAATTCTCACCAGAGGACCAATTGACAGCATCATGATAAATGAAGAGGGGATTGAGATTGTTAGATTGTTGACAATTTCAGTTTGCTCAGATATACAATCAACTCTTTTGGCACCAACAGCCAGAAATTCAAAACATTAATTGTGTTGGAAAAAAATCTGCTGTCAGGAACTTCTCCAGAGTGCTAAAGAGCAACAGTGTCAGTCCAGAGACTAAGGTGCTCCTGATCCAGGCCATGATATTCGCAATTACTTGCTATGCATTAGAAAGATGGACAATGACTAAGGATGGCAGAAGAAAGATCAATGCTTTTGGTGCTGCAGAAGAGTGTTGAACATGTCATGGACAGCTGAAAGAACAAACAGATCTTTCTTAGAGAGGGTAAAAACAAGTTGCTCCTTGGCGGTAAGGATTTGAATCAGTCCTTGGAAAAGGATATCATGCTTGGAAAGGTAGATAAAAGGCACAAGATAAGAAGACTATGTGTGAGATGGATTGACATAGTATCTGGGGTAATGGAGCTAAATGTGTCTTTGATGGTGACATTGGCTCAGGATAGGACAGGGTTCAGATCTATTGTGCATAGGTCACTATGAGTCACAGACAAAACGGCACATAACAATAACAATAAGACATGGAAAAATAGTTGAGCCCTGCACAATCATGACAACTCTTGCTACTATGTTTGACTCCATTCTTGTAGCCACTGGATCATCAATCCATCTCATTGAGGGTTTTCTTTTTTTTACTGACCAAGTACAATAACCTTTTCAATAACATGTTCCCTCCTGGTAACAAGTCTAAAATATTTGAGATAATTCTTGTCATCTTTACTTTTACAGAACATTATTGCTATCCTTCTTCTGAGACCAAGACTATCCAAGGAAAAATACAGCAGAGTATTTGTTGCTGTTGTTATATTCCATTGAGTAACCTGTTACTCATAGTGACTCTAGTTACGATAGCTCTGACCCCTGCCCTATCCTGAGAAGGATGGCAGAAGAATTGATGCTTTTACGTTTTGGTGCAAGGAGGAGTGTTGAATATCCCATAGACCAACAGGAGAACAAATAGGTCTGCCATGGAGAGGGTGAAATCAAGTTTCTCCTTGGAAGCTAGGATTTTGAAGCTCCATCTCACATACATGGGGCACATGGCCAGGAGGGACCAGTCATTGTAGAAGGACATCATGCTCAGAAGGGTGGAGGAACAGCACAAGGTACATATATACAAGAATTTGATGTAACAGATAAATCAAGATTTCTTTAAATTTTGAGCTATCTCTCATGTTACACTCATTTATTTCTAGCTAGGAGGAAATTCAGGCAGAAGTAAGCAATGTAACATAATCTTAGGTTGTTTTGTGTTTATTCTTTCTGAAAGTCCAAGGTGTATTAAATATTTTCAACTATCATAATTCAAATTCTTCTTTGGTCTTCTTTATTCGTTGTTCATCTGTGGTCAGTCACACTTTTGTCCTCAAGGTGAAACTTTTGCTTTATAAAACTTCTAAGAAGTCTTTTGCAGCAGATTTGCTCAGAGCAATAAGTTATTTGATTTCTTGACTATTGCTTCCATGATGGCTGATTGTGAATCCAAGTGAAATGAAATCCTTGTCAACTTCAGTCTTTACTAAAGCCCAAGTGAGAAATCAATGAGTGACAAGGTGGCATACTATCCAACCTAGTTTCTCAAATGCTTTAAATTCATGTGGGTTGCCAGCTTGTCTGGAGGTTGTGACCTGTTCTCAGAGAGAGAGGGAAGAGTCTGGCTGAGGCGCCTTGTTCCTAATCCGGTGTCTCCTAAAAGCCTGAACCTTGGTAATTTAAGCAAGATGTCTCTTTGGTATGCCCCTAAGCACCTAAAACCAAGACAAACCAAGGACAAATATAGCAGATTGCATGCATACAAGGGTTTCATGTGACAGGGAAAACCAAGATTTCTTTAAAGGTTTAGGATTTCTTTCATGTTACATTAACTTATTTATTTTTAGTTAGGAGGAACTGCAGACAGAAGCAAGCAATGTAACATAATCTGGTGTTGTCTTGTCTTCAAGGGAATTAGCCAGGGATGTGATTCATTTTTAGCTATGACATTTCAGGAAGTCTTTGAGTTGAGTATAGAGAACTAATACTTTTTTGAAGGTATTACTGGTTAAGAGGCAGCAGTGTCTGAGGTGAAATACAGATATTCATGTATCTCTAAATTCAATTTCATACTCTCTTCTCTCCATTTTTCTTATTTGTGTGTTATAATAATTGAGAAATTAAATTACTTATGTAATATTTTAAGATTTTCTTGACAACTGATAACTGAGTATAAAGCTCATAAATTTGACTGTCAATAATTTGCTTCCAAGACATACTCTACTTCTCTTCTTAAATCAAACTAAGGTTGTTCTCTATAAGCAGTTCCTGATGTACAATATATTCACCTTACAATGAACCCCACTTTGTAACCATTATGGGACTTTTTTCTTTTTTGTGGATCTTATCATTAGCAGTTTTCTTGTGTTATTATTCTCAGATGTTTATCACTGGCAAATGAAAAATTGGATCTATCAAGATAATAATAATAAACAAATAAGTTATTTATACCAGAACCATTTTATGTTATGACATAACCATGTCCTAAATTGGGGTCTAATCTATAACCCTAGAAGATTTACCCTTGTAAAGGATAGCTTGGAGCCCTGGTGGTATAGTGCTGAAGCAAACAGATGCTGACTGAAGGAATAGCAGTTTGAACTCATCAACCACTTAGTGAAAAAAAAAGATATAACAATCTAATTTGTAAAGATTTATGGCTTTGGAAACCCTATGGGTAAGATCTACTCTGTCCTTTGGAATTGTTAACTTAAATGCAGTAGATTTCATCTGATGTTTGGTTAAGGGCAGCTTGATCAAATCAGAGAGATATCTAAAAAAGAAATCTAAAAAATAAATCCTCCCTTCTTGTCTTAGAAAGATTTTTCTTTCCCTGTAGAGTTCGGATTCAAAGGTAAACTCTTCATGTACAACAGAGAAAGACCTTGCCCAATTCTGTATCATTCTGACAATCTCTGTTTTGTTCAAGTCCATTGTTACAGTCTCCAGGTCAGTCTATCTTGTTGAGGGTCTTCATCTCTTTCTCCAACTCTCTATCTTTCCATACATAAATGACTCCTCTCAAGGATTGAGCCCTCCGTATAACTTACCAAGACTGTGACAAAGTCTCATCATCCTTGCTGCTAGTGAATACCATGGCTGCTCTTCTTCTAAGACAGATCTATTTATTATTTTTGAATACTTCTGGGCAACACAACGGTACAAAGGCCTTCCTTATTCATTGTCCAACTTTTCAAAAGCATTTGAAGCAATTGTTTCAGATGCAATTCCATTGGTGTTGAGTTGGTTCTGATTCCCAGCTGACACTCCAGAGGGTTTCTAACACTCTAAACTACACAGAAGGACAGTATATCTTTACCTAGCAAAATGGCTTAAATGGGTTAAACTACCAAAGTAGAGCAAGCTTTGGATTCACAGTGTAACTCTCTGCAGACTACTCAACCAGAGTTATTTTCATTAAGCACTTCTAATTCAGGGACAACTTCTCTCAACTTTTACTCTCATTCACAGTAATAAACATGCTAAGTGATAGTCACAAGGATAACAATGGGAAAAGCAAAATCATAAGTATTCAGGATGAAATAAACGAAAAACAAAACAAAACCCCCTATATTGTGTGTTAAACTCTATCATACACAGAAAAAAAATTCTTTTTGAAAAGAAGTTTCTTCTGTTATGAAAGCAAATCATATTCAGTACCACAAAATTCAGGCAAATTTCAGGATTTTAAGAGAAACAGTAATATAATAAATATATCCACGTGAACATTTTCTTGCTCCAATTTTTCAACGAAGTGATAAAACAACATAATTGCAAAAATTTGACAGTTCACAGTGTCTTGTGGTTCTGTACAACTTCCTGACTGCCTTTGTTCTGAGCCATTTCCCTACAGATGTTAATACAGCAAATAGCCCTTTTCTGTTATCTCCAGTCAGCAGAGTGGGAAGGTTCTGGGAGTTGAAGCAGGTGAGGAGCAGGGTGAGAAGAGAAGCTGCATAGGCCTGAATGAGAATGAGATTCTGAAGATAAGGAGACTAGGCATCCTGAGATTCTGACATATAAACAGGATAAAGGACATAACGAGACAATGTGAATAAAATGGCCTCAGATTGGAAGATAGACCGACCCCTGCTCATTATACAAAAAACAAGAAAGAGTGCTCCTTGGAAGCAAAGATGACAAAGGTGCATTTCATGCACTTTGGGCATGTTGTTAAAAAAGGCTGTTTCTTGGAGAAGGACATCATGCTTGGAAAAGGGAAAGGCTGGCAAAAGAGGGGAAAACCTTCAGCCAGGTGGATTGACATGATGACTTCAGCAATGGGCTCAGGAATGTTAGAGATAATGAGGAGGGGTGGCATAGGGCAGGATTCACATCTGTTGTTCATAGGGTCACTATGGGTGGAACTCACCTGGACAGCACCTAACAACAACAGCATTGTAAATGATTTATGTTCACCAAATTCAGGGAACTCAATCCACTGTATGTGAAGGAGGCACCTGGCCTCCTGTTTATTCTTCGGGATTTAGGACTTTGGAAATAAGTGCAAGAAAACACTGATGTTGTAGTCGGTGTATTGTTTTAATAAAATTCTTTGCCTTTACACTAAGAGTCTTCTGTTTTCTGCCAAACTCAGTGAAATTGGGGTAGACTAACTTGTTAGCTTACAAGTACAGCACAAGTTCAGTCCTTTTGTAGCTCTTCATAAAGTTGCTGATTGGACATAATTAATACATATAGAGACATGGTTTTATGGAAGAAGATGGGTTCGTGGACCAATGAATGGAATTGGAAAGAGGACTGTAGAAATCAATAATGAGTTTATTGACAAAATTGTACGGACAATAAATGGTCTACTAGACCATTTGTTAATAAGGAGTATCTGGGGAGTACTAGGCAGTAGGTTCAATGAATGTTGCACAAACCAGATGGGATGACTGTCTCATCAATTTGACAGGCAGCTTCAGATAAGCTCCACTGTAAGAACTATTATTCAAGTCCTGGGTTCATAGAATATTCTAATTCCTTTCACACAATTACAGAGAAGTGTACCTAAATTTAGCATGAAATTTTCAAGTTCTTAGGGTAGAATTTTGGCATATCATTAGAACTAGACAGACTAGTTTAGGAGATGATGAGATGTAGAGCTTGACACTTGTTTCTGTTTTTATTTTATTTTATACTGGTTTACATGCAAAGTTCATAAAGTTTGTATAAATTGTTTTTTGCATTAGATCTTCCCCCTTTCCTTAACCATCAATCCCTCCACTCTTGATGCTTGTTAAGGAAGAAGGGGAGAAGCTTATAGCTCAGTCCTTTCTGCAACATCTCATGCCAACCTTAGGCCCATTTGAAGATAACAGGAAATAGTGTCAGAATGTTTTTGCAGTATATCTTTTCTGCTTTAAAGAAAGTTTGTCCCCTTGGGCAGATTTTACTGAGAGAGATAACACTTTTGGGAAATCATAGATGAAACATACTCTAGTAGGGGTTTTATGATTGTGATAAAGATGATTTTCTAGACAATGACTGAAAGAATTCTAGATAACGGTCCACTCCACTGCCTTAACTGGAAATTTGAAGTGAGACTGCCTGGTCTGGTTGTCAAGCAGGCAGCTGGATTAGTCAGTGGATTAACAGTAACTGGTGGTAGAATCCAAGGAATGATCACAATGTTGAACCATGGAATCTAAACTAAGCAAGGAGGGAAGTGAGGACATTAGAGGAAGATTAACAGTAAAATGATTAGCTTTTTTATCCTGGTTAGATAAGGAATTTTTGGTGATAATGGCAGAAAAATAAGCTGAAAAGGTTGTGATAACATGGAGACTATGATGTATGAGTGAAGGTAACGAAGAGGTTCTTATTATTTTTATTTTAACAAGTGAGTTTAGGGAAATGACTATTTAGGGAATGGATATCTGAATTTAGATGTATGTCAAGATCATCAGAGAGTAGGAAATTAGGGACTATGAAGTCAAGTTTATAAAATAAGTGTTTAAATCACCACCAATTATGAGATTCTTTAAAACCATTGGAGACCATAATAGTGATAGTGAACTAGTCTTTAAGAGATAGTGAAATGATGGGGAAGTCTGTAGATAGTTAAACTGAAGGGAATAGCGACAGAATTGCTTGGTGTCCACACTGGAGGTTTGGTGGTAAGAAGGACAAAGAATAATGTGGAGATGATAATATGGAGGAAGGTGGACATCCCTGTCTCTGACTCGGTGGTACAAAGGATCAGGTGAGCGGTCACAACCTCTCTCTTTGAAGGCTTTAGGGGAGAAATGTCCTTAGAATTGCAAACAGAACTAGGAGGTGAAGAGATCCTTCAGAAAACAGATTGAGGATGTAGATATTTTGTTTATCTTAGTTGTGAGTTTCAGAAGACAGAGTGGGAAATTTTAGGGATAAAATTATGATATATTGTGTTTCCATAGGTATTTTCTATTTTGGATATTTATAGTTAAAGTTCATTACATGAGCGTCTTCATTTGTTAGTGCCACTGTTAATAGAAAGACCACAAGTCGGTAGTTTTTGGAGTTGTTAGGTGTCATCAAGTCCACTATGATTCATAGTGATATGATGAACAATGGAACTAAACCTTGCCCTATCCTGAGCCGTTCTTACCATCTCTGATAGCTTGTATACATTGTTACAGTCACTGTATCACTCCATCTTCTTGGGAGGTCTTCCTATCTTTCTCTAACCTCCACTTTTCCCATTCTGATATCTTTTTTATAAAGACTGACCCCTGCTGACAATACGCTCAAATTTGTGAGACCTAGTTTCACCATTCTTGCCTCTATGGAGCACCTTGTTGTTCTTTTGGCAGTCTGGGAAATAATTACTACTCTTCTACAATATGCAACTCAAAGGTGTCAATTCTTTATTCATTATTCAACTTTCAAATGCATAGGAAACAATTGAAAAGACCATAGCTTAGATTAGGCACATCTTAGTCTTTAAAAGGATCTCTTTAGCATTTTCAAGAGATCATTGATAGCCGACTTTCTCAAAGCAACATGTTTTTTGATTTATTGACAGATGTTATTATGGGTGTCGATTGTGGATTCAAGTAAAATGAAACCCTCAATGATGTCAATCTTTTCTCCATCTCTCATGAGGTTGCCTCTTGATCTAGGGGTGAGGATTTTTGTTTTTTTCATGTTAAGATGCAGTCCACAGTCCACATTGAAGGCTGTAGTCTTTTATCTTCTGCAGTAGGTGTTTCAAGTCTTCTTAATTTTCACCAAGCAAGGTTATATCTGTATAATGCAGGATATTGATAAGTCTTCCTCTGATCCTGATGCTATATCTATTGTTATGTAGTCCAGCTTCTCAAATAAATTTACTCAGCATACAGATTGGATAGGTAATAGTACATTGTGCCAGAAGTTCAAATTGGTTTTAGAAGAGACCATGGTATTAGAGATATCATTGCTGTTGTCAAATGGATCTTGCCTGGAAGCAGAAAATTCCAGAAGAATGTCTATTTTTGCTTTACTGACTATGCAAAGGCATTCAACTGTGTGAATCATAAAAAAATTATGACTAATATAGAAAAGAATGGACATTACAGGACATTTAATTGTGCTCCTGTGAAATCTATATCCATGCCAAGAGCAGGGGAGCATTACATGCTTGAAAAGCAGAAAAATTGTATCTTCTTTCCATAACTATTTAATATGTACACTGAGAAAACTAAGTTTTCTCTATGAAGAAGAATGTGGCATTAGGATCAGAGGAAGCCCTATCAACAACCTATGTTATACAAACAAAACAATCTTTCTTGCTGAGAGTCAAGGGGACTTGAAGACCCTGCTGTAGAAGATCAAAGACTACAATCTTCAATATGGATTGCTTTGAGCTCTGGTGTTGGGAAAGAGTACTAAATATCCAAATGACTGCAAAAAGAAAGAATAGATAAGCCTTAGAGAAAATGCTGCCAGAGTGCTCCTTAGAAGTAAATATGGTGAAGCTTCATCTCTCACACTTTGGGATGTTATTAGGAGAGGTTATCACTAGGAGAGATCCATCATGTGTGGAAAGACAGAGGGTTGGCAAACAAGAGGAAGATCCCTAGTGAAATTGATTGACACAGTGACTGCAGCATTGGGCTCAAATATGTTAGAAATGATGAGGATGGCACTGGATAGGACATGGTTCAGATCTGCTGTTCATAGGGCTGCCAATGACCTCTACTCACCTCTATGGCACCTAAGAAAAATAATCTCATTAAGTCAGAAGTGGCTTATAGCTGACCCTCTATTTGGTTTCCAAGGCTGTAAATCATGTGGTAGGAGATTCCCCATCTTTCTTTTGCAGAGTCACTGGTGAATTTGAACCACCAGAAAGGTGTGGCCTTCGAGTTAACAGTGTGCCTCTCTAAAGACTACATTACCAGACTTCCATGTTAGGAGGCTAGAAGTCCATTCACAGTGTGATTTAGGCTCTTCCTGGCCAGTTTGTAGACATATCTATCTCTGACATACACATGGAGAAGAAAAGAGAGAGGTCACGGACAGCTTCTTCTTTTATTACTCAGAGGAATTAGATTTAGGATTCCATCTACGCTGTTACAGCTCATGTTAATAAGAAAATATCTATTTCCAAACATGGCCATATTTACAGGTACAAAGGTTAGGATTGGAACTTTTTTTTAGAGGAAACAAAACTCAATCTATAACATTATATATTCACATATGGGCAAGATGTTGAATGATCTAAGAAACACCAAAAGAAGATGGAGAAAAACGCATAGTCATTGTACCAAAAAGAATTGGCTGACACTGAAATATTTCAAGAAATACCATATGATCAAAAGCTGAGGACAGTGAATGAAGAAGTTCAAGCTGCACTGAAGGCATTGGCAAAAAAATAAGGGCCCCGGAACAGATGTGATATCGGTTGAAATGTTTCAAATGACAGATGTAGCACAGAGCATGCTCACCAATCTATGCCAGGAAATTTGGAGGACAACTGCCTGACTGGAAGACATTCATATTTGTTCCCATTTCCAAGAAAGATGAGCCAACAGAATGTGGAAATTATCTAACAATATTAATATTACATGCAAGCAATATCACATAGAGAACTGCTAGATGTTCAAGCTGGATTTAGAAGAGACCATGGCACCAGAGATATCATTGGTGATGTCATGGATCCTGGCTGAGAACAGAGAATACTAGAAGACCGTCTTTTTGTGCATTTGACTATGTGGACCATAACAAGTTATGGCTAACATTGAGAAGAATGAGAATTCCAGAACACTTGAGTGTGTTCATGTGGAACCTATATGTAGAACTAGAGGCTGTGAACAGAACAAGCAGACATTGGCTGGTTTACAATCAGGAAAGGTATGTGTCAAGATTATATCCTCTTTTCATACTTATTTAATCTGTATACAATGCAAATTATTCAAGAAGCTGGATTCTACGAAGAATAATGTGACATTAGAATTGAAGGAAGATTCATTAATAACCTTCATTATGTTGATTCCAGAATACTTGATTGTGCTCGTGTGGAACCTATATGTAGAACAAGAGGCTGATGGGTGAACACTCAAAAGGGTGATGGGTCAGCAAAGGAATGAAAGACCTTCAGCTAGGTAGATTGACATGCTGACTGCTACAATGGGCGCTTGTGTGTCAGGATGTGTGAGGATGGTGCAGGACAGAACAGGGTTCAGGTCTTTTGTTCATAGGGTCACTATGAGTTGTGCTCAACTTGATGGCACCTAATGACAGAGTTAAGAGACTAGAAAGCCAGGATCAGGGTGCCAGCTCTAGTGGAAGACTCTCTCTGTGTGTTGGTTCTGGAGGAAGGTCTTTGTTCTCTTTAGTATCTGTAGGTCTCGCATTCCTTTCCCAGTGTCAAAGAGCTTTGTAGTGCAGGGACCTGAGACCAAAAGGGTAAACATCACTCCTGATGATTATCTCTTGGTGGTACTGAGGACCTTCTCCCTTTCCTCTTCTTATATCTCTTGTGAGATAAGAGATGTTACAGATCATGCCCTGGGGGAACTTCCCTTATATATGCCAGGGCTATAACCGAATTAAGGGGTGCTGCATTCTGCCCTTAATCCTTTTATAGCTACTCGGTTTCTCAGATCTTTCGGGATCATGATATAGTTTCCCTAGTATAACATTAGATATTTGTAGTTAAAGGAAACATAATTCTATTCACAAGACTGCCTTAGCCTGTTCCAGTGTTTCTAGAAGCTTCTCTCTGCCCTTGTCAGCAGCACCAGCACACCACCCAGGTCTCCCCTCAGCAGGAGGTGCTGTCTGCCTGCCCTCCCTGGCTTGGATGTGCTTGGTATGCTATCCTTCACTCCTTTGTTCTCTTGCTTTCTGCTGTAATTTTGTATTTTTTCCCCCCAAATCATTTTGACCCATATTGGCAGGCAAATTATGTGTGATTATTAACCTACATTTGCCACTAAGTAACAAAAGGAGAATTTTAGGTTAGATGTTTAAATGTCATTTTTGTGTGTGTGTTGCTCTACTTACCTCTCATCAAGCACAGTTAAGAAACAGTAAAGATCAGCAGGGAAGAAGGGCCTGATGATTCGTAACTTTAGATACAGGAAGTAATCACAAGGATCACGGCAGCCTGGAAGGATTGGCAATTACATGCACAGTTTTCAAGAAATTGCTCAAGGCAATTTACTATATTTTTAAAAAACTATCGTTGTCTTTTAAACATGGTGTTTCTTCCTCCAGTGGTGGATAGTTTCTTTAGGATTCTTTTTTTTTTTTTTTGTCACCCGGCATCTGGAGGCCCTCCCTCCATGTTGGAATCTCCTCTGCATGAGGCTGGGTATGGGGTAGAGCCTGCAGGCCTGCCTGTCTGCCTGAACTTCTGCAGATAGCCTCCTGCAGTGATGGTGTGATCTGCGAAATAGGTTCCTCCATCAGATTCTCCAGCTCAGACTTTGACAGCAGAGTTAGAGAATAGAAGATGCAGAGAGGGTGGAGAACTCAGTCTGGAGCAGGGATAGAGATACAGGAATAGCAGGCTGGCCATGGCTGCAGCTATCTAGTGTGGTGCGACTAGGAACCCAGTGGTGTGACTATAATCCTATTGACTGGGTCTAAGGTCTAAATCCTCTCTGGTCCTGAATACCTTTCTCCTTCCTCCCATTTCCAAGCCTGACATGGTCACTTGTCTGTCAACTCTGTATTGCTGTGTCTGTTCACAGCAGCCCACTGAAGACAGGGGATTGGATGAAGGAGAAGGGTGTGTGTGTGTGTGTGTGTGTGTGTGTGTGTAGGACAGTTGACAAGTTGGTGGATGGTGTTATTAGCTGATTTTCTAGACTTGAGGTCATATGCTTATTTAGACTAAGCCTCTGTCTCTGATCATGAGTGTACATTCAGTGCACCCTTCTGGGATGTTGTCTCAGTCCTGGCCCAAACCAAGTCTGAGCATAACTCTGTGTGCCAGTCTGTGGTAGTGGGTTGTAGTGAGGGGTTAGAATATGGAAGATGTGACCAGTCTGGTTCCCCAGTGGCAAATCTCTCCACTGACGGCTTCAGTCTCTACCACCTGCTCCTGAGAGCTGCTTCTGCTGGACTTAGGGTGCTGGAAATGGATTCTATTCTAAGATTAAAAAAGCAACACTCCAATTTAAAAAAGAGGCTCAGAGCTAATTTTGTAATCACAGTTCAAAATTTAATTAAAGCAATAGTTTAATTTTTAAACTACTGAAAAACTTCCCCCACCTTCCATGTTTTAAATAACTCTTCGGTCAAGAAGAAAAATCTGTGCTGTAATTACTATTTCAAAATTAAGTACAATTAAAAGGTTAAATATAAAAGTTTTAAATTTGGGGTATGCATATTTAATACTTATAAATAATTAACTTCTCACCATAATTTTTATTTAGCCTTTTCCTTTTAAAATCTACTTTATTTATATCTATTATCTGATTATAAGTTTCTCTTCTCCTTCTAACCCTGGTAACCATTAAGGTATATTTTGGTCTATTTATATACTTTTCCTTGTTGTGTTGTTTTTGTACCATAGAATTGGAACCTACCCATAGCTGATCCTCTGATGGGTTTTCAGAGTCAGTCAATCTTACAGGAAGAGATTGCTCATCCTTCTTCCACAGAGCAGCTGGTGGCCTTGAACTGTGTGCCTTTGGGATTGCAGTGCAGCTTCTTTCCACTAGGCCACTAGAGCCTCCCTACTTTTCCTTAGCCTTTTAAAAATAGAGGACTCATACATCCAGTTATTTGTCCTATTGTGTCTGGCTTACTTCACTCAGTTTAATATCCTTCATGTTCATCCATTTTCTATATTATTTTGTGACTTCTTTGTTCTTTAGTGTTGCATATACACATATGTACAACTATGTTCACTGAAATGTTACTTACTAGAGCAAAAAGACGGAAACCACCTAAGTGTTCATCAACAGGTAGACTGATAAACTATAGTATATCCATGCAGTGGAATACTATATAGCCTTATGATTTATATTTAATATTTTTTTGCTGGGAAAAAAGTGAACCATGAATTCCACTCTAGATCCAGAAAAGAAATAACAAACTAAAAGCAAGTTGAAAGTTAGCACTAATAAACAAACTCCTGAATTAAATATAAAAAGAAAACTCTCATACCATAAAAAATAGTAAATTGGTTAACAAAAAACAAGATCAATCTCTTAGAAGTGTGATCAAGAGAAACTCTAAGATAAAAAAAATACAAAATTACCTATGAGGAGGCAGATACTATGAGATATTAACAACACTAAAACAAATGTAAGGAAAATACAATATGCATAATATGTAAAATACAACATGCAAATCTGAAAATCGGGATCAAGCAATTAATTTTGCTAGATGAACATAAATAACTGCCAAAACAAACAAAGGGGGGAAATAACTCTCCCAATACATTGCCATTGAGTCAATAATTCTGATTCCTTCCAGCTCTATGAAACAGAGTACATCTGTCTCATGGAGTTTCCAAGACTGTCAATCTGTATGGAAGTAGACCGCCATATCATCTCTTCCAGAAAAGTTAGAGGACTTGCGCTGTGAACTTTTTGGTTAGCAACAGAGCTTTGTAAATCTCTGTGCTATCAGGAAGCACTTCAAGAACCATAACTGACTAGAACCCCACAAAATACAGAACCCCATTTGCACTCCCAGCCAAGGTCCACAATCAAGTCTGTCATCACCCAGGGTCTGGCTCTGAAGTGAATATAAGAACCTGAACATGCCAACCAGAAACCTCCTCCCCCCTCTCTGTGACTGATATTGGTTGGGATAATAGAGTCAGAGAGTTTCCTGTGGTCATGTCTGTGTCTACACAGGGGAAATGATCTTAACATGAAGCAATGTTCACAGAGGTGAAAATGGGGATGGGAGGGAGGGTGCAGTGTGGGGTAGGCAGCCAGGGAGGAAGAGAAATTTCTGATGCAGGAGCTCCCAGATCTGTGTTCTTAATTATAAATTCCTTTCAAACAAGGTAATTTCAGTTCCTAACACAAGACTCTTGTTTAATAGAAAACAAACAAACACAGGAAAGTCCCTTTGAGCCATCTCTCTCTGAGCCTCCATATCTGAAAATGTGTTGGTCTGGTTTCTTTTGTGATAAAACAAGAAGTTTTACAGCAGAGGAGTATTGAGGGTCTGCTGATCTTCTCACTTAATCTGGAGATAAATATGAGATGCTGGGGGGTTTTGGGGGGAGGTGATTGGTTTCCCTTGGAAAGTTTAGTTCCATGGACAACATTTTATTATCATTGGGATCCAGACGTCCTGCTAGGACAAGCAAGGCTCAGGGGGAAATGTCAGGAGACATGTTCTCCTCACAGTGATTTCACAGGTCAGCCCATCAAGGCAAGTCGTTGGAGGGAGAGCTCCTGACCACAGACCACACAGCCCTCCTCTCTCCTAAATCCTTTCCTCTCCTTTCTCTCTTCTTTCCCCTATTCTTCTTCAAGCCTCTCATTCCCTTTCCTACCTTTGTTCCTCCATCTCCTGTTCCTTCTTCTCTCCTCCCTTACCCATATTTGTTCTGTCTCAAGGGTAATTTCTTCCTTTTTAGAGCTCAAAGAACACAAGACTGACTATTGCAGTATGTTTTCTATACTTCTGAAGAACTACAGATTGTCTATAGGTCTGTCCACCCTAATTTTCTGGAAGTAAATTTTGAAGCTGATCAATCACTAAAGCAGGCATTTTAATGCTAATAAAACACAAGGTTTATCTCTGTGCTTCCCAATCTTCATAAACTCTAGAGTCTTCTACACGTGATAGCACACACATTTAAACTCTAAGTATCAATGGAGAGGATATCTAGTTTTGTACCCTTGTTCTACACATGCATACAGCTATTGACAGGAAAATGGAGTATATATACAAAACTCCAAATACCCAAATTCACCGCCATCAAGTTGATTTTGATGATTCTGATTCATAACGATCTTGATGGGCAGAGTAAAGTGTCCATAGGCTTTCCAGGGCTGTAAATCTTTATAGAAGTTGACTGCCTGCCTCATCTTTCTTCTAAGAGTTGCTATTGTTATGTGCCATCAAGTAGAAACTGATTTATAGCTAACTATCCAGTGAGTTTTCAAAGGCTGTAAATTGCACGGGAAGAAATTGCCCATCTTTCTCTCTCAGAGCAGTTGGTAGACTTGAACCACCAGGCTTTGGGTTGGCAGTGCAGCTCTACTAGGCTACCAGAAGCCCCTCTCCCCAGGAATGACTAGTGTATTTAAATCACTGACCTTTTGGTTTGCAGCTGAGTTCAGGTAAGGGATTGCCAGGACAGCTTCTTAAATATTCTGTAGTCCACTCTTGTGGGGCTTCCCCCTCCTCCACATTTCCAATTTCCCCTCTCATTTTAGGAAGCTCTGATAGCCTAGTAGGTACAGAGAGCTGTGTTCACAACCCAAAGGCAAATAGCTCAAATCCATCAGCTGCTCTGTGGGAGAAAGATGAGTGATCTCCTCCATGAAATTCATAGCCTCTGAAAACTCGCTGAAGGGTTAGCTATGAGCTGGTTGCGACTTGATGGCAATGTATCTGAGTTCATTTTATCCCTTGGCAATACTGATAAGTTTTCACCTTTCGGCATTTTATACTTTATTTCCTCTTAACCATTGAATTTGGCAGGTTGTTAAGAAACTATAATATACCAAGTATTGTTGATTAGAAATGGGAAGACTATTAAAATCCATCTCATTATAAAACTTATAGTCCTGTAGGATAGTTTTACTCTCAGAGAAGAAATTGATATTTATCATGTCTGTATTAAAAACTAAGATGTGCCTGATGCAAGCCATGGTCTTTTCAATTCCTTACTATACACCTGAAAGTTGGACAATGAATAAGGATGGTGGAATAAAAATTAATGCCTTTGAATTGTGGTGGTGTCCAAGGGTATTGAAAAAAAAAATCTATGGACTGTCAAAAGAACATACAAATTAGATTTGGAAAGATTGCAACCACAGTGCTTCTTAGAGGCAAGGATGGTGAAACTTGGTTTCATTCACTCTGAGAATGTTGTCAGGAGGGGCCAGTCTTTGAAAAAAGACTCCATGCCAGGAAAGCTAAAGCGTCAGAGAGAGGAAGATGCTCATGGATTGATCAGTGACTATAACAAAGGGTTCAAGCATATTAGAGTGAGGATGGTGCAGGATAAGGTCAGGCTCAGACCTGTTGTTAGCCGTTCACTACAGGTAACAGACGACTTCCTGCCATCTATCAGCAACACAAACAACAATGACAGCAATAAAGGTGAAAGGCTTACTTTTAAAGAATGTGAATCCATTCCTACATTTCTATTTACTGGATTAAATAAGCACAATTCCTTTGGGTAACATTTTCTTGAAACTGGAAGTAAAAATGTTTCACAATCTATTTCTGCCCCAAACCCCCCAGAAAAAAACTCTTCACATTTTTCAATAATATTTAATAGTTTTTATTAAAAAAATGAAATGGGTGTTTTTAAAAATAAGTAATACTTTTAAATTATAAAAATAGTTTATACTTACTGTGGAAAATGTAGGAAATATGGGAAAATTTAGAGTTAGATGACATAATTACCTCCTATTTTGCTATCGAGTAATTGTTACCTTTTCCCTAAATTTTTTTATAATGTAGGAATTAAACAATAATTTATGAATTTAAAACTTTTTTGTTTTAAGAATTGTCAATAAGTATTTAGAACACTTAGAAGTTTGTATATTATCTTTTTTGCATAAACATTTAAGCTGATCTTAAGGATGGGCAATCTCAAGAGGATTGATGTTGGGGTTGGAGGGGAACTAGGAAAAGAAGGGATAAATAATGTACAATGCATTGAAACAGATGAGGAAAAGAACTGCTTCAAAGGAATATATAATTAGGTATTATTTGTATGACAACAGTCCAGAATAATAGCTGCTGCATAATAAAGTGGACTGGGATGGGGGTGGGGAATTGTACAACAATGAAAGAACTTTTTACTCAAAGAAAAAAGCAAACTGGTGTGTGTGGGGGGGGTGAGCAAAGAGGAAAATGTGTAATAATGAATGGATGGAAATCCAAGTTCTCCATAAACTTTCATTAAAATATCAATTAAAAAAAAAGGATGGGCAATCTCCTCTGGTGAGATTAACTTCCTCTGAAAACACACTGGAGTGTCGAGTGTCAGCTATGGATTGAGTCTGACTCGGTGGTACTCAATAACAATGAAAAATGTCATTTTAAATGGTTGACTAATGTTCCATCTTCTGAAATTTACTTTTTTTACTAAATGCCAAATTCATATTTCTCTCTCTGGGTTTGAGGCAGACTGGCCTTCTAGAGACCACTTCAGTGCGTGAGATCCCATGTTTGACCATAAGTGAGCATACCAGAATTGGGACTCTTGTGCAAGGTGAGTAAAATGGGAACTAGTTTTGGAACTAAAGTATTTGGATTTGTGTTTTGGACTGATTTCTTTAACACAGCTGTAAAACACTGGATCTAAGTTTTTAATCTGTCCTCATATAAAATGAGTAACAAGAAAACTAGTGTTTGAGAGCAAAAAGTATAGTAGATGTTTCATTTATTTATTGAGCAATTATACATTATACTTTATACATCTATTCTTTGTGGAACATTCTGTAAGACTCTAAAGATGAGATTAAAAAGAGCAAGCACAATCTCTGATCACTTTTTATATACTTTTTTATAAGATGCACATTTG
This sequence comes from Elephantulus edwardii, assembly GCF_000299155.1. Classification (NCBI taxonomy): domain Eukaryota; kingdom Metazoa; phylum Chordata; class Mammalia; order Macroscelidea; family Macroscelididae; genus Elephantulus; species Elephantulus edwardii. Next base: position 21,673,544 of record NW_006399781.1, read on the forward strand.
AATCCACCAGCAATGTTCCTTGGGAGAAAGATGGGTAATCTCTTTCTGTGCAATTTACTGCCTCTGACAACCCACTGACGACCCAGCTATGGGTCAGTTCTGACCCAAAAAGTACAGAACAATAACAACTGTTAAGAAAGAAGTAGTCCTATACAATTAGAAAATTTGGTGATGTGCTCTTTACATGTGAAGCTGTTGCTACTGATGTGCTCCTGAAGTGTATTCTTGGAGGTCAACCTCTGTTTTAAGTTGCTCGTGTTTTGTGGTTTGATATGGTAGAATTCTCACATAACATGCAGGAGAGCTAGATTCATTACCACACAAAGCACTTCAAGCTCCCCGATCTGGTAGCCTAGTAGAAAGAAACCACACTGTAATCCCGAAGGTTCACGGTTCAAATTCACTGGCCGCTTCAAAGGGGAAGGATGGACAACCCTTCTCTCGTCAAATTACCTGCCTTTGAAAACCCACCAGAAGGTCAGTTACGGGGCCTCGATGGTACACAACAACACCAATACTCACTTACTACATAGGCGTGCAGCTTCAGCAAAGCTTCCAGACTAAGGCAGAATAGGGAGGAAAGCCTACTGACTTACTCTTGAGGAATCAATGAGTAAGGGCCTGCGGATCATAATAATCCAGTCTCATCATGCATGAACTCACCATGAGTTGGGTGCTGATTTGATGGCAGGTCACAACAGCATGTTGGACAGTACTTGGATACTTCAACTTTGTAAACTTAATAAATAATGTTGGACTTTGAGGCTGAATTAAAAAAATACTAATTTGAGTCGCTATGTAGGTAGATATCTTTCTTAATTTGAAAATCATTCTTAGATGTTCAAGACCAAAAAAAAATAGTTTTGAATATTCCATTTTATGGAGTCCAAAGGACTGAGAGCACAGTATTTAAGCCTTGATCATTGTTGTTGTTGTTGTTTGATGCCGTCGAGTCGTAGAGGACACATAGCGACCCTATGAACGAATGGCCTGAGCACTGTTCCTACATAGAGTTTCCGGAGGCAAGCCATTTCGTAAGTGGATGCCGCTCCTGCTTCCAGCCTTGATCATTAGAGAAAGAAATAATGCTAAGTGGTGATTCAAGAGTAGCATCTCTTCCACTTAGATGGTTGTCAAAGTCCAGTCCGGGAGGGAGGATGGAAGAAAAATGACTAGAATTTAGTTAACTACCGGATGCTAGAAAAAGGGAGCTGTGGTGGCTTCTTGTTGTTAAGTGTACTCGAGTCGCAGGCAACTGATAGTGACGCTATGAAGGAGAGTCCTCAATGCTTCGGTGCCTTTCATCCTCTCTCCAGGTTCATAGGGTTTTCGGAGGCAAGCTATTATGGAAGTGGATGCCACTCCTGCTTCCAAGCTTGTTTTAATCTGGGAGCTCCACCAAAAGAATTGTGCTACCAACCCAAAATATGTGTTTTGACTCCACCAGCAGCTCCGTGGAAGACAAATGAGCAGACTCCTCCTATGTTATTTATTGCTTCTGAAAACCCACTGGAGGGGCAGCTACAGGTTGGTTCTGACTTGACGGTACATAGCAGAAACAACAACATCTTCCTTGTTCCTACAAGAACATCAGAAACTCCTGAAAAGTCAAATAGGCTTATAACTAAAGGAAATCATGCTTGTTCATAGGATTTAACTGAGGAGAGTAAAAGCCTCATAGAGAAATTTCAAGTGTAGACTGTTGACTAGCATTCTGGTGAGTAATGAGAGTTCCCTGTCAGGTTTGAGGTAGGTGGTTATGGAAGTAACAATGAGGTCTAGTTGTGGATAATGCATGGAATGCTAGGAGATATGGTAGGACTCTGGCCAACAATACCATGTGCAGTAGGATAAAGAAGTCCCAAGCCAGGTGCATCCAGATCCAGTGCAGTGGACAGCAAGGTTGCAGGACCACAGACTAACTTCCTAGAAATTCAGATCTTATCTGAGGAGGACATAAGGAGAAGAGGTGGGAGGATCATTTTAGTTTTGAATTGCCTGTGTTTAAATATTCAAGTGACTCTACCTAACATGAAAAGTGACTGACATGCTGAGCAGAAATAAGGACTGGTGAGCTCAGCTGGATTCAGTTGCAGACAAATAGAGAAAGTTATAAACCTAAGCCCTTCAGTTGTAAATGTTAAACTTGTTAAATTTTAGACATGTTTTTAATCCTGCCTCCATAGCCTTTCCTGGGATAATTCTTTGTTCCCTTTCTCTTTTGTAGTGTTAATCTCTGAGTACTAGTGGCAATCAATAGTCCTGCTCCTAAAATTCATTGCCCTATTCACCAAAATAGCCTTTCCTTGATGTCCCATTCCTCTTCAGCTACCACTGCATTGCTATCTTTCTAATCTAATTTTCCTATAAACAGACTCATTACCTTCAGTTGGTGAAGAGTATGAAGCATGGGCTGCCAAACAGATACATCTTGGAAAAAGTGCAGCCGGAATGCTCTTTGGAGGGAAACTTCATCTCACATATTTTGGCATGTTGCTCAGAGAGCTCTTCCTTTGAAGGGAAAACATGCTTGGAAAGGTGGAGGGAGGATCAATGAAAGAGAAGAAGACCCTCAACCAAATAGATAGACACAGTGACTGCAGCAATGGGTTCAACTGTACCAGAGATGACGAGGATGACACAAGATAGGACAGGATTCATATTTGTTGTTCATAGGGTCGCTAGGAGTCTTACTTAACTCAACAGCACCTAACAACAACATTCATTCCTAAAGCCATTATAATTTGACTTTTGTCTTTATTATTCTCCTGCAATTGATTTTATAAAGCCTAAAAAAAATAATCTTGTCTGTCTGTGGTTTTTTGAAAGATTGGCAAAGCCCTCTTGTTTTAAAATTCCTGCTTACTTTTCTTGTTCTACCTTGTTATGGGGTAAATTTTTAAAATTTCAGTAAGTCTCGTTAATTTACTCCAGACACTGAAGCTTTCTTTGTGGGTTGATGTATTCAAGTTGTATATTAAGCTAAAATTGTATCCGTTTATTTTTACTTTATTATTATTATTTCAGAATCTGTGTTGTTTTGGAGTTGGACAATGACTAGGGAGGACAGAAGGAGAGTGGATGCTTTTGAGCTGTGGTGCTGGAGAAGGGTACTGAATGTACCATGGACTGCCAGGAAAACAAACAGATTCATCTTGGAGAGGATTAAACCAAGCTACTCCTTGGAGGCAAGGATTCTGGGGCTTCGTCTGACATACTTTGGACATGTTGCCAGGAGGGACGGGTCCTTGGAGAGGGACATCATGCTTGGGAGGGTGGAGGGACAGCGCAGGACGGGAAGACCCTCTATGAGATGGATTGATTCAGTGACTGCGGTAATCAGGATGGGTGTGTCAGAGGCGGTGCGGTTGGCGCAGGATAGAGCAGGGTTTAGAGCTGTTGTGCATAGGGTCGCTATGAGTCGGAAACGACTCGATGGCACATAACAACAACAACAACATGTTGTTTTGGAAGTTTTTAGGTTTTTCTTAAAAGATATTTGTATTTTAGGTAAAATATTACACAACAAATTAAGTTATCCTTTAAAAATTTTTGTACAAATTATCCCATACCATTGTTTATAATTTTTACAATGTGTTTGTATTGTCTTTATTTCCAGTATGTTTAATCTGTTCCCATTGATTTTGCTTCTCTTCTATTTTGCTTCCACATCTTTCGAAACTATTTGGGTAACTATTGACTATTTGGTCTTATAGTTAGTTGTTTAAGCGAGGACATTATGAAATACTGATAATGGTGTTGTTTATTTTTAATAAGTCAGTCTATTGTTTGACTTAAGAGTACCCTCTGGAAATGGCTTCAATTCTGAAGTTAAAGGATATCTTGAGGTGAAAGTCTCAGGGGATCTTCCAGTCTCCGTTGGTTCAGTGTTGTTGTTGTTGTCATGTGCTATCAAGTCACCTGAGACTCACAATGACCCCACATACAGCAGCTCTGAACCCTGTCCTTTCCTGAGAGAGTCTCCGACATACCTGACTCCGACACACCTATACCCATTGCCACAGTTACTGTATCAATCCTTCTCATCTGGGGTCTTCTTCTCCAGCGCTGTTTCGCTGCTTCGCTGTTTCTGCACCTTTCCAAGCATGATGTCCTAGGTCTCCAAGGACTAGTTTAGTCCCTCCTGGCTATGTGCCCAAAGTATGTGAAACAGAGTTTCAAAATCCTAGCCTCCAGGGAGAAACTTGTTTTCACCTTTTCCAAGACAAACCTGCTTGTTCTCTTCATGGTTCTTGGTGCGTTCAAGACTTTTCTCCAGCACCACAAATCAAAGACCTTTTTTTTTTTTTTAGGAATTAGTTTTGCTGTCTATTTTCTTCTTTGTTTTCAGATGTTTTGTTATGCCCCTCATCATAATGATTGATTACGGTAGCTGTACAGCATCTAGTTCTTTTGTTGTCAAATTAGAAAAAAAAGTAGCCTTTTTTACCTTAGATTTCTTCACTTGCTTTTGCTTCATACAAGTAGAGACCAATAGTTGTATTAGACAGTATCTTGTGCTCCCGAAGGCATTAAGATGTTACTTGATCAATGTATTTTGTACTGATTGAAAAAAAAAGTCTCAATTACCTGAAGTTCTACCTCTTCTTCCTGCTCCCCTTCATAATCAGTTGTATGAGTGTGATTTCCTTTCACTGGTGGGTGTGGTTGATCAGACCCGTGTGTGTCCTCTGTGGCTAGGCTCATATCTAGTCCCTTCCTGAACTGAGTGGAAGTAGGAGAATAGGTTCTTTCCCTTGTATTGGGTGATAAGTGTGGATGATCAAGATCTCTGTACAGCCCTCATGAGACCATGGAATCCTTCTGAGTTCCTACTAGTTGTTAGTGTGTTTGCTGGAGGTTCAGGAAGGATGTCTCCACAGCCAGTGGGAGGAAGGATTACCCAAATGAAGTGGAGCATGTCTGCTGTGAATGTCTGAATTGGATCTCAGTGGGTGACATATAAGAGAGTGTATGGGCAAGTGAAAATAACCTGTTAAAAAAACAAAACATTTCAGTGTGGAATGTGTGGTATTGCGGCCATGTAGACACTGGGTGAAGACACCACTATCTCTCGCTTATTATTTGGCAGAGGTGCAGATGGTGCCTGTCAGGTTGTGACTGGCATTACTGATCAATGGTTGTGCTTGTCTTCCTATTGCTGGGGACGGGTGAAGGGAGCATTCTCCTCATTTGCTGGGTTGAGGGCTGCATGCAAACACTGCTGATTGTTAGATGGTTGGTGTGAATATTCATAGGTCATTGAGTGACACAGGAACTCATTCTGCTAGTTAGTTACTGGATGCGTAAGGCAGTAGGGGAGTTCAAAGGAGAGTGTCACACCTCTGGTCAATAATCTTTTGGTCGTAGTGTATCAAGCAGATGGGGTGACTCAGGGTTAGGTGGAGTGGGCACAAGGCTCTGGCTGCAAGTCCAACAGGTTGGTACCATGTGATAAAAATCACCAGTTGATGAGTGAGTGGTCCCACCACTGGCCACAGGGAAGGCAGCGGAAAGAGAAGCGAGTATGTGCTCCATTCTCTGGTGTGGTATCTGGAGCACACTCTGCAGAGCTCAGCCAATGGCCAGGACCTGGCTTCAACAAAATATGCTGGGAAGGGTTGTTCAGAGTCTGATTGGGTAGAAGAATCTCTAGCCACCACTCCAAGGATCCTTCGTTTCACCAGCACCATCTATCCCAATAATTAGGAGCTCTGTTGGCTTAGTTATAAGGAGTTATGATGACAACCCAAAGGCACGTGGTTTGAGTCTACCAGTTGTCCCTCAGAAGAAAGATGAGCAATCTCTTCCTGTGTGATTACAACTTTTGAAAATCCACTGGAAGGTCATCTCAGCGTTGGTTCCAACTTGAAGGAGCATAACAATAGCACTGCTGGTGAGTACTTCTGCACCTTCTTTCCAACTCCCTCCTTCTATGGTTGCCATAGAATTCCTACTCACCTTCATGCCCCTTCCTTCTGTAGATCTAAGGTCCCATACAGCTTCTGCTCACCTTGCTTCACTCTAGGTTTGTTTTCACAGTGGATCCGTTTCCTACTGGAGATTTTGTGACATTGCCTCCCTGTGCTCCACACTGGGAATGCTGCTCGCTTTGTCCCCAGGTGACCATGCAGCACTGGTCCAGCTGGCAGGGAGCCTTCAACATATACGTCTGTTTATTTGCTGTTTTTTCTTCTAATTCTCTTGTTCTTTGGTATTTGCTCTAATTCTCCACCCTTTGTTGCTCTTAGTTTCCAGATTCTCATCTGTCTCTATGTTACTCAATTTTCTGGTCCTTTGCTATAAAGAATGACATGGTATGTGTGACAAAGCTGCCATCTTGAACTGTCCTCTCTCTTAAATTTTAAAAGCAAAGAAACAAATTGCTGTCCCCAGGTGCAACGTGACTACTTTGCAGAGCTGTTTTATGGGGCTCTTTTTTTGTCAAGAGTGGGAAAGCATTAAATTATCCCAGTAGTTTATGCTATCTGACTGAGACAATCTGATGTTGCATTCATTTGCATAAATTAGTCCCACTTTCCTTCTTCCTGCTTAATTCTCTGGAAAGGAAGACCACTCAGCCTTTGAGAAATTCAGAGTCAGAAGTCTGAACTGCTCTGACTGTCTGACACCAGAGTGTTGGCCTGCAATAAGCCAAGGTGATGACTGTAGGGTGATGTACTGGACCACTGATACAGAGAAGGCCCTTGTTTTCTCCACAGAGGGAATTTATTCCAGATCTTTGCTCATTTTTGCAAGGATAACAAATCTTTGGGGATGTTGAAAGCTTAATGACCTTCAGATCTCTACAGTCCAGTTTTAGGAGGGAAATTAGAAAAAAGAAATCTTATTTCTGTTTTGGTTTTAAAAAAACTTTGTTTTAAACTATATTTAATCATCAAATAGGAATTCATCTACATGTGTTACCTGAAATGACTTCAGAAGATGTCCTCCTACAGTATTTCCGGTGAAGCTTGCAAATAGTACACAACTGAGAAACAAAATTTGTTGCCATTGGGTTGATTCCAGGTCCTGTTCACCTTGCTTCACTAGAGGATTGAATTCACAGTGTCTCTGTCTCTTTGGGGGTTTCATAAAGTTGCCTTGCTGGGCTCCTCATCAGAAATGCTGCTTGTTGCTACTGCCTCAGTTATAAAGAGATTTCAAACTTGGGGACAGGCAAGTGATCAAAGTGATGAAATGAAACTATAGAACTGAAAAAAAAAAAGAAATGCTGTTGTCATGGATTGAATTGTATTTCCTCAAAAACCACATAGATAGATAGATAGATATACACATGTAATGATATACTGTCTTCTACATCATAATCCTTCTTGATCTGATAATCCAAATAGCTATAAGAGGCTTAAGGGTATAATTCAACATGCCTTAATCCCATCACAGTAAAGGAAATTGCCCTACAGTGTGATCTGTAAGGTAAAACAGGAAGAAAATGAGATGAGGTGGGAAGACCTGAGTATCACCAGGGAAGAATTGCCATAAGCGGAGGGCATTCTTTTGGACTTAGGTCTCTGTATGAGGAAGCTCCTTGATAGAGGGAAGGGCCAAGAAACATGAAAGTTTCCAAAGAATGCCTATAGATGCTTAAGGATATTGTGACCTTCCTTCAGGACTGACACAGAGAGAAAGTTTTCTCTTACACCTGGCACTTTTGATGCCTTTGACTTGTGGTGCCAGAAAAGAGTCTTGAACATATCATAGACTGCCAAGAAAATAAAGGACTGTCTTGGAGAGAATGAAACCAAGTTACTCCTTAGAGGCTAGGATTTTGAAGCTCTCCTTCACATCCTTTGGGCACACGGCCAGGAGAGACCAGTCTTGGAAGAGACATCATGCTTGGAAGGGTAGAGGGACAGCAAAAGCAAAGAAGACCCTGTATGAGATAAATTGACACAATAACTGGATAAATGGGGGTAGGGTGTCAGAGATAGTGAGACTATCTCAGCATAGGACAGAGTTCAGAGTTATTGTGCATAGGGGTGCTATGCATTGTATGCCACTCGATGGTATATAACAACAACAACAATATACCTGGCACCATGAATTTGATCTTTTAGCCTCCTAAAGTATAAGAGAATAAATTTCTGTTTGTTAAAGTCATTTACTTATGGTATGTCTGTTAGAGTGGTGCTAGATGTCTAAGACACTACCCACTTTTTCTCAAGATGACCAGGCTGTTTTTATCTCCTGGAAGGGTTCCTACAGTCTGTAAATCTCACCTGTTGCTTTCCAGTTCTTCTGACCCTTGAGCGCTTACAGAGGAGAGTTACTCTATAAGGTTTTCTTGAATTTCATCTTTATGGAGGACAAGAAACAGACTCTTCTCCTGTACGGTTACTGAGTGAGTTTGGACTGTCAATCTTTGAGTTAATAACTAACCCATTAACTCATTGTTGTCAAGCCAGAACCAACCCATAGCTGACCCTCCATTGGTTTTCAGAGGCTGTAAATTGCATGATGGGAGAGTGTCCATTCTTTTCCCCATGGAGCAATTGGTGGGCTCAAATCACTTGTGTTTTGGTTAGCACCTTAATGCTTTACCACTAGGCCACCAGAACTCATTAATATTTATGTGCAAACCATTTGTGCCACCAAAGGACCTGGATGCAAACAGAAGTATTTGTTAAGATACCTTCACATGTTTCTAGGGGACCAAACCCCCAGGATGCTCAGTTTGTGGACCTCAGTACTTTCTTGAAGCCATTTCTGAGAGTTTTTTTTCCCATAAGGTATGCCTTTTATATTATTTTGTGGTTTGGGCACATTTCTTTAATTCAAATCATAGCATTTTCCCTTTGACAGTGAAAGACTAAGGGTTTGTTGAAGAATAAAGTGCTGAAAGAAGGAATTACGTTGTGTAGAATCCAAAAGGCTCTCAGTACTGCTGCATTTCACCTCTTCATTCACTGTTGGCTTTTCTGTAAGAAGTAGTTGGTGATGATGTTAATTAGTCATCACCATGTAACAAACTACCCAAGAACTCAGAGACTTAAAACAACAAGTGTTCATAATAATTTATGGGACTGGGAGATTATGCAGATCTCAATCTGGTCAGGCTCATACATCTGTGTTCAGTGAACTGGGATTTAGGTTGGTTCGGTACAATCTGGCTGTGGGCTAGTTGTCAGCTGGGACAAAAGGTGATAGGACCTCCTATCTCCTGATGTTTTCTTTTCCTAGGGCTCTTGCCACAATGAGGGTATCTCGAGGAGCAGTCTATAGGGAGTTTTGCTGCTAACTCAAAGGCCAAGTCTCTCTGAGGGTTTGAATTCACCAGTGGCTCAACAGGAGAATGATGGGCAATTTCTTTCTGTGAGATTTACAGTCTCAGAAACCCAATGGAGGGTCCTATGAGTTGGTTCTGACATAATGGCAATGAGTTTGTGGTTGCACTTTTTGTTGGGTACCATCGAGTTGACTACAGCTCATAATGATCCTATGAAGAAGAGCTGGAAGCCTTATCCTATCCTGTGCCATCCTTATCATCTATGAAATGCTTGACCCCATTGTTATAGTCATTGTGTTGATCTATCTTGTCACAGTGAAGAGATCAAGATTAACAGTTTTAGTTTCCTTGGCTCCACAATCAACAATCTTGGTACCAGCAGCCAGGAAATTAAAAGACAAATTGCCTTGGGAAAGTCTGTTGTCAGAGAGTTTTCCAAATTACTGAAGAATGATGATGTCAGCCTGGAGACTAAAGTGCACCTAATCCAAGCCATAGTCTTTACAATTAGTTGTTATGCATCAGAAAGCAGGACAATGGCTAGGGATGATAGAAGGATAATTGATGCCTTTGAGCTGTGGTGCTAGAGAAGAGTCTTGAATATACCATGGACTGGTAGAAGAATAAACATATTTTTCCTAGAGACGGTGAGACCAGGCTGCTCCTTGGAGGCAAGAATTCTGAAGCTTTGTCTGGCAGATTTTGGATATGTTGCAAGGAGATACCAGTCCTTGGAGAGAGACATCATGCTTGGGAGGGTGGAAGGACAGCACAGGAGAGGAAGACCCTCAATGAGATAGATTGATTCAGTGACTGGGGGAATGTGGGTAAGTGTGTCAGAGGATAGGGCAGGGTTTAGGGCTGTTGTACACAGGCTCACTATGAGTTGCAGGCAACCTGATGGCACATAACGATAACATCTTGTCCAAGATCACCTTCATTTTCTCTGACCCTCCACTTTTCCCAGAATGATATCCCGCTTGGCATCTCCTAATAACATCACCGAAGTATATGAGACAGTTTCACCATCCTTGCCTCTAAGGAGCACCCTGGTTGCACCTCCTCAAAAACAGACCTGTTTATTTCTTTGGTGGTTCATGGGATATTCTGAACTCTTTGCTAGCTCCACAACTCAAAGGCATCAATTCTTCTTCTGTCATCCTTACACATTGTCCAACTTTCTGATGCAAATTAAGTAATTGAAGACATGGCTTGGATCAGGCACACTTTAGTATTTAAACTGATATCCTTGCTCTTTAGAATTTTAGAGAGGTCCTATGACATCAGATTTTTCAACAAACAGAAGCACTTTTTTTTTAAATTTTGTTTTGTTTTCTTGACTGCAATTTCAGGGATGTTGGTCATGAATCCAAGCAAAATGAAGTAGTTGACAACCTCACACTTTTCTCCTTCTATCATGTATCAGTCCAGAGGTGAGGATTTTTCTTTTCTTGATGTTGAGATGTAATTCACAATGAAGGTTGTAGTCTTTGATCTTCTACAGTGTTTCAGACTCTCTTCACTTTCAACAAGCAAGGTTAGGCTGCATAAAAGAACTGAAATTTATTAACTCACCATTCCAGAGATTGGAAATCCAATATTAAGATGTCAACTGTTGGTTGCTTCAGAGAGCTCATCTGTTCTAAGCCTCCCTCCTCGCTTCTGGTGACTGCTAGTATTCTTTTGCATTCTTTAGCCTATATGTGCATCACTTTTATTTATTTATTTATTTGTCATTTGGTGTTCTCTCTGTCTCTATCTCTTTGTCTTTTCTCCTCTCTCTTTCTATCTTACTCCTCTCCATCTACTATCAACTCTTATGGGATTTTTTGTAAATTAATTGATCCTTTTAAGCTATGGTGCTGGAGAAGAGTATTGAATATACCACGGACTGCCAAGAAAACAAACAGACTCATCCTGGAGAGGGTTAAACCAGGTTACTCCTTGGAGGCAAGGATTCTGGGGCTTCATCTGACATGCTTTGGACATGTTGTAAGGAGGGACAGGTCCTTGGAAAGGGACATCATGCTTGGTAGAGTAGAGGGACAGCGCAGGAGGGGAAGACCCTCTATGAGGTGGATTGATTCAGTGACTGGGGTAATCGGAATGGATGTGTCAGAGGAAATGAGATTGGCACAGGATAGAGCAGGGTTTAGGGCTGTTGTACATAGGGTCGCTATGAGTTGCAAGTGACTTGACGACAACAACAACAACATTATTTGGTGAAAATATACATATATACATACATATATATTTATGTGTGTATGTATGTTATATATATTATATATATAATGATATATTTATTTTTTTCATCATTTAAACAAATTTTGTATGTATTATTCAGTGATATATATACTGATCCTTCAAGTTGTATAACCCTTTTCTATATCCTTTCCTAAATTATACCATCACTATCAGCTTAATCTCACTGCCCACTCTATTATCTAACCTTTCAAGATGCTGTTTCCATACACGTAGCAAATTGGAAGAGCACAATGCTCAAGGTAGACATACTTTATAATTAGGCTGAACTTTGGTTTGATTCGTTATGGCTCTCTATCAGTTGTAATTGATTGGATGGCATATAACAACAAAACTGGTTTGATGAAAAGCAAATCTCAGGTGACAGATTTGGTTTGCGGTTTATGATGTAAAGATTAACTCAGGACAACAGTTTTAGGTGTTAATTCAGGTTCCAAGGCTCCAAGATGTATTACATTGAGAAGTTGAGACACTGTTGTGCTTTTTATCCCCTGTTAATACTGAGTCTTCTATAGTATCTTAGATAAAAATGTCCATTAATTGTCGCCAAGCACCATTTAGTTCTTTCAATCTTATGATACAGAGGCACTTGTTCAGGGAGGTAACCATTCCATTTTCTCTTTCAGTGCGTGTCTCTCCTTCTTTCTCTGCTACTCTAGGTGAGTGAAGATCTTTTTTGTTGCATGAGTAGCTGATCGTAAATTTTGAAGATCCCAAGAATTATGTAACAAGTTAGTTCTTCTCTTCTTAGCACTTTTCCTGGCTTGGGACCCAACCTCCACCATGCTCACTAATTACATCTGTAGAGATTCTCTATTCCCAAATAAGATTACAATCACGGGTGCTAGGGATTAGACTCTATTTCTTTTTTGGGGACACAATTCAACCTCAAGTATTCATTATCCATTTATGTCAACAAATTATTTTTTTCGACAATTCAATTGTTATTTTGTTTTATTTGTGTCGTTACCCAGCATCCTTTCCCAGGCTTGAGCTGATGCCTGGGCAGGGTTTCAAGTGTAAGATCAGGAGTGTACCGGCCTCTTGAGTTCCGGCTCAAAGTGGCCCAATGCCATTTCTGCCCATTTTATTGGCCAAAGAAAGACACACGGTCAGCTCCCACTCAGGGAATGGAAAAACAAACTCCACTTCTTAATGTGAAGAATTAAAAAGTCACTTTACAATGGCCATACAAATAGAGAGGGAAGAAGAAATGAAAGAATATCACTCTACTATGGGAATCTTTCTAAAAGCTTATTACAGTGATATCTGTGAGAACTAGAATTCAGTGAGACTGCTTTGGTTTACCAACTCTTGTGAGTTTTTCACTTTTGACAGGGTGCAGTTTTACCATTTTTCTATTGCTTGTTTTAAAGGAAAATAATTGAATTTTTCTCCTCTTATAGAGTTCTTCTTTACAGATTCTAGCTCTTCCAGTTCTATGTTGTTGTTGATTGCCATCGAGTTGAGCACCCTGTGAATAAAAGACCTGAAGCCTTTCTATAACCATTGTCATTTATCAAAGCTCATAGAGTTTCCAGAGACATGTTGTTTAGGAAGTGGATGCCACTCTTATTTGTAAACCTGTCTTAAACTGGGAGTTCCACCAAACACTGTTCACCATGGGTAACCATTATAGTATTTGACACCAATGGCACAAGGTTCAGCATCACAGAAACCCCAGGTTACCTCAGTACAGCATAATGACAGAAGAGTGCTGTACCACTTAGTAGAATGTTCCTCCAAAATATAATAACAATTGACTTTTAAATACAAAGGCCCTCCTCAAGATCTTACTGACTCTAAACAAGAGGCTTAAATAAAAAAAAAAACACAAAACAATCCATATAGTATATTTTTGTTGTTATGTGCTGTCAAGTTGCCTGTGACTCATAGCCACCCTATCTACAGCAGCTCTGAAAACTTCCCTGTCCAGAGCCAATCTAAAAATTTCTAACACACCACCCCCATTACCCCAGATACTCTATCAATCCATCTCATGTGGGGTCTTCCTCTCCTGTGCTGTCCCTCCACCATTCAGAGCATTTATTTTATAAAAAAGTTTGCAAACAGATTTATTCAAGGCTTAAGCCCCATAGGATAGGACTGAATTCACAAGCTCCCTATAAGACAACTAACAAATGCCTGAGAAGATAAAATATTAGGGGATAGTGCATCAGTGTGGTCTTAAACCAGAGGATCTTTCTGGAACAAAGTGAACTTAACTAAAATCTTCTGAAAACAGGCACTGATGAAAATGCCTCTTCTTTTCTTAAGCATTTGCTTTATACAAGTAAATTTGGTAGTTTTTGTAGAAACAAACTGTTGGGAGACAACTTCGAGATTATCTAGAAAGAGAGAAAGATCCTCAACAAGACAAATTGACACAGTGACTATAACAGTGGCTTGGGCATATCAGAACAGTGTCTTGAGCAGATCAGAGATTGTGAGGATGGTGCAGGATAGAGCACGATGCAGATCGGTGTCTCACAGGGTTGATATGAGTCACAGGCAAGTTCATGGAAATACAAAACGACAATAATTACAGAGGCAGTCCTTTACATAAGACTGACGTGTTCATCTTTGCTCCTTCCTTTGCTAATGTCATTAGGTTTTTCAACAACCAACAGCTCGAACCCTCTGAGGCCTGGTGTTTGTTAGTAGGGTTAAGGAATTACCTTGATGTGTGGGTACCAAATAGCCAATATCCCTCCTTTCATTCTTTGGTTGTGAAATAGGCAAATTCACACACAACGTATGTTGCAAGGAGGGACATCATGCTTGGGCGGGTGGAGAGACGGTGCAAGAGGGGAAGACCTTCTATGAGGTGGATTGATTCAGTGACTGGGGTAATCGGGATGGGTGTGTCAGAGGCAGTGTGATTAGCACAGGATAGAGCAGAGTTTAGGGCTGTTGTACATAGAGCTGCTATGAGTCACAAGCGACTCAACGGCACATAACAACAACAATACCATTTGGAGGTCTTTCCACATTAGGGAAAGATCTGTACAGGATGGTTGTAGCATCTATTGCTGTTTTGCAGTATAGACTCGCCACGCTCTACTTAACTAGTACCTGCTCAGTGAGAGGTTGTTGAGGTTGTTCAAGCTCTTATCAGTGTGTCTCTTGTTACACCTCTTTCCACTTCTGGGTTATGGCTTCTGACAGTATAGACTGTATATCATTCATTCCTATCTATTCAGAACTCCATGACCAACTTGAATATAATTTTTTATTTTTAAAAGATCTTGCTATCAAGTCAGAATAAACTCATAGCTGAGCCTTCAGAGGCTGTAAATTTCAAAGGAGGATACTGTCAGTTTTTCTTTCTCAGAGAGGCTGGTGGATTCGAACTTCCAGGTGTCACCTTTAGTTTAGCAGCACAACCCCCTACCCACTAGACCACCAGGACTTCCTTCAATGTTATTATATGTTGCTTCTTTACCCAGTGATTAAAATTCTTGTTAGTGTTCTTTGTTATATGCTTGCTTGTGAATCTAGACTCAGCAACCCTTCAAGACAGAGTAGAACTCTTACATCCCCAGGATTTGACTATAATCTTCTTGGTTATTCTGTTATTGCTTGTTGTTATGTGCTATTTAGTTGCCTGGGACTCATAACCACCCTATGTACAGCAGCTCTGAAGCCTGCCCTGTCCTGAGCCAGTCTCACTGATTTTGACACACCTACTATTTTCGGTGCCCCACTTACTATATCAATCCATCTCATTTGGGGTCTTCCTTTCCTACACTGACCCTCTACACTTCCAAGCATGATGTCCTTCTCCAAGGACCAGTTCCTCCTGACCACGTACCCAATGTATGTAAGATGGAGCTTCAAAATCCTAATCTCCAAGGAGAAACTTGGTTTCACCTTCTCCAAGACACACCTACTTGTTTTCTTGGCAGTCAATGGTATGTTTAAGACTCTTCTCCAGCACCACAACTCAAAGGCATTGATTCTTCTTCTGTCATCCTTAGTCATTGCCCAGCTCCTTAATGCATAATGAGTAATTGCTAAGACCATGGCCTGGGTTAGGCATACTTTAGTCTGCAGACTGACATCATTGCTTCTCAGTACTCTGGAGAGGTACCTGACAGCAGATATTCCCAATGAAATTTGTCTTTTGATTTCCTGATTGCTGGTTCCAAGAGTGTTAATTGTGAGTGGGGCAAGTTGTAATTGTTAACGACATCAAACATTATTATAGGAGGTATTTTCTTTCACCCAGTAGATGGAAGTTTTGACATGCTGATCTTTTGGTAGCAACTCAGGGAGCTTTAATATTATCAACGTCAGATTACTTAAAAAGGAAGGTAAGCATAAACTTACTTAACAAACAGAATTAGGTCAAAGATTCTCCTCTAGGTATGGCTGCCAGCTGTCTCTTTTTTAACTCCATTGCATCTGCCCTCAAACCTCTTTTCCAACCATCCATGAGCAGGACAGAGGATCCATTAAGCAAGGTATACTCAGTTTTACTTGTGTTTACGTACTAGTCTATTGTGAAGTTTTGCATGAAACCGATGTAGGAAAATGAATCAAGAAATGAATGAACATAAGCAGTGTGTGGTCCAAGTCTAATAAATATGGATTCTGGTCGTGATTCTTCTATAAATGAACTTTCCTGGGTGAAAGGAGCTCTCGTGGTGCAGTGAGTAAACACTTGGATGCTAAATGAAAGATTGGTGGCTCAAACTCTTCAGCTGCTCAATGGAGAAAGATCAGGTAGCCTGCTTAGAGAAGTTAGAGGCTTGGAAACCCTGCTCAATATTATAAGGTCACTGTGAGTTGGAATTGGCTTGATGGCAGTAGAGGAGTGGACTGAGCAAACCCATCATCCTCTAGGGCCTCTGGCGGCTTAGCTCCAAAGACTATAACTCTTAAGAGGGTGACACAGAGTTTGGTCTCATCTCTGTTTTAGCCTTAAGATTCTTCTCCAACTGAACAGTTTCCCTCACACGTGGGCCCACCAGGTGGCTCAACTTACCCATAAGGTCATTTTCACCTGAAAGTGGAGCCATTAGGAGTAACTTGCTTATTCCAGAATCATGTGAGATGACTTTCAGGTGGCATGAAAATCCTTCTGTAAAGGGTGTCGATCTGACCTGAAATGCCTGCCACAGAGTGATTCACACAATTGACTACTATTTGCACCAAATGTCCCCATAACACAAGGCAGTGTGTCTTTTCAGCAAGGGTAAAAAAAATGCATTAACAAAGGGCCTTACAAGGATGGGAAAATGGATGTTAACATTTCTGGCTGATTGATAATCTCTGATGTTACCCTTGGGAAGGCCCGGCTTTCAGAATGATTTATTTGTCAGGGTTTAGAATTGTCTGCTCTCATAATGGGTTATCTGGCTACAGCAGCAATGGGCAACAGAGGGAGACTTCCAGGCTGGAAGCAAAATGAGGAGAGTTTTATATGTTTGCAGCCACTTTTATTTGTTTCTGATTTCTGGGATGAGATTTTTTTATTTAAAACAAAGAGAGAGGAAAAAGGGACAAAGAATCAATACTCTTTTGTTTTGTTTTTATTTTTTCTGTTCTTTTAAAAATAGTGTCAAACTCTGAAATTGAATGTTGGACCCGGGGGATGAAGCTGGATGAAGTTTTCTGACTTTTCCTGTTTTACCTTTGGTCACATATTTCTTTATTGTACAGAATCCTTGTAGCGATATTATTAGACAATCTGGGAAGTGAAGCCTTGCCAAAGGCCAGAGCAGAGTTCATTTTTTAGTAGTTGGCAGGCATCCAGTGGGGAGAACCCTCCAGGCTCCTTTGTGAGAGAAAATATAGATTACAAACAATAGTTTTCTGCTTTTGTCTTACTTTTGCCTTTAGAAAAACCATATAATCTTTATTAACATGTTGCCACACACTTTTTAAATTGACGGCCGTGCTTAGAAACACATTTGCCGTCATTTGCGGCAACGTGTAAGGCATATGTGTGCTTCTGTAGAAGATACACACAAAGAATAACCTTCTTTCCACTTTTTCCATTATTTTGAAATAAAGACTCTCTTAATGTCTGAAGTTTTGAGTCCAGGGTTCAAACTAATACTTTTCAACAGTAGTGAATTCTCTGGTGGATTGGTGATAAGGAATTGTGCTGCCAACACAAAGGTACAAGGTTCGAACCCACCAGTTGCTCTGTGGGAGAAAGATGTGCAGTCTCCTCCTGTGAGATTTATTGCTTCAGAAAACCTGCTAAAGGGTCAGCTATGTATGCATCAGTACTGACTCGATGACAGACAACAAAGCCAAACAGACTGCATATAACTAAACCCCTGTGTACAAAATTTTGCCACATGCCTCAAAGTGTTGTCTTGAACTCCTTACCCAAACAGTAACTCCTATTGTCTATAGATATTTTGCACTCCATGTACCCTTGAAATAGTTCAACAGCAAGATGCTGTTCATGTATCTCTGTGCCCTTGAAGGGTTTCAGCAGTAGTCTGTAGTACCAAATAGCCCAGCACATAAGGCAAGCAGAAGTATAAACACCTCCTGACCGCCCCCAAAAGTGGGTGATCCTGCCTCATTGCTGGGACCTCTGCTGCATAGCTAATTAAAGCACCTCACCTGTAATCCTGCACAGTCTCTCTTGATTCTCAGGGCACGGCAACAGAAAGGTCAGTGGTTCAAATCCTTTAGTTATTAAATAGAGGAAAGAGAAACAGTCTTCTCCTATAAAAAATATACAGTCTCAGAAACTGACGGAGGGTTGCTATGAGTTTGAGCTTTTAGTTTTATCAGAAGGAGTCCTGGAGGTGCAGTGGATTAAATACTAGGATGTTGGCTGGTGGTTCAAATCCACTGGCTGTTCCAAAGGAGAATGATGAGGTAATGTGGTTCTGGAAAGATTTATAGCCTCAGAAGCCCTAAGAGGTAGTTCTCTTCTGTCCTGTGAGTTAGAATCTACTTGATGGCAGTGGGGGTGGGGGTGGGGGTACAAATGAAAGTTCACTTAATAACCAATAGATAACTATTCACGGCTTGCATTGAAACACAACCTCGGTGTAATGGCGTATAGTTTCGCATTTCACTAGATTGATACAAGCTAGCAAAAAAAAAAAAAAAAACAACCAAAAACCCCCTAACAATATAGAATACATCTTGGACCTTTTGTC
>NW_006399781.1:21692323-21693536 GCF_000299155.1 Elephantulus edwardii
ATATATGCCAGACATATCTAAGATAATCAGATTCATTATCATTTAGCTAATTGAAGGTCCTTAGACCTTTGACTTCAAAATGTGATATAACCTGGTAGAGAGCTCAGAAATTGGACGTGGATGATTCCACCGACAATACATATGACCTTGAAGTTTCTTCACACATGAAAGGTTTTCATTGTAATAGGAAAGAAAAGTGACCAAAATTATCTCCATCAGAAGTATATAATATTTAATTCATTAGTTAAATGAAAATAATTTGGCGAGCTTTTCATATTCCTATGAGGGCAGACTCCTTTGTGATTTACTATAGAACTGTATTTTGGGACAAGGTTTTGGCACAGAAAATAAAATCAGAATCTCTTGCAAGAACAGTAATTACAAGTGTGCTTAACTGTTTCATGACTGAATTATTTTCTAAATGGAAATTTATTACATTTCTCTTTTAAATTTATTTTCATTTTATATTAGTTTGCAAACAAAATTTGTATATATTATATTTCCATTATATATAGTGAGTTTCACACATTCCTTCACTCACACTGTATTTTTGCAATCATTCCCATAAACCGTGTTTTATAAAATGAATGACCATTGATCTATGCTCACCATTACTCCATCTTTTCAGATCCTCTCTGTATCTCTCCCAGTTCCTTCATTCCCTCCAACAAATGAATGGAATTGAGAAATTGTTGTACATTCACATGATGGAATAACATACATTGAATTTTTACATTGTTGTTCCAAAGCTATTCCTTTTTGGTTTTCAGTAAAGGAAGAGAAGCTAAACAAACAAACAAACAAAAACACCAAACCTGCTTTGAAATAATACAGATTTTCATGCATGTCTAGTGGTCTCTGGTGGTAGAATTGTTGGGAGAGGCTCATTTCTTCAGATTCATACAGTTATACAGGCCCCCCATTGGTTACCAGAATAGTAAACAACCAGGAGAGCAGCTTCCTAGTAAGTGAAAGAAGATGAAAATATTTGTTGTTGTTGTTGTTGTTGTTATGTGTCATCGAGTCGTTTGCGACTCATAGCGACCCTATGTACAACAGCCCTAAACCCTGCTCTATCCTGTGCCAACTGCACTGCCTCTGACACACCCATCCTGATTACTCCAGTCACCGAGTCAATCCATCTCATAGAGGGTCTTCCCCTCCTGCGCTGTCCCTCCACCCTCCCAAGCATGATGTCCCTCTCCAAGGACCC
>NW_006399781.1:21693811-21699023 GCF_000299155.1 Elephantulus edwardii
CAGGCGCACCTTAATCTCCAGAGAGACACCATTGCTCCTGAGTACTTTAGAGAGGTCCCTAACAGCAGACTTTCCCATCACGATACACTTTTTGATTTCCTGGCTGCTGGTGCCAAGAGTGTTGACTGTGAAGCCGAGCAAACTGAAGCTGTGAACAATCTCAATCTCTTCGCCATCCATCCTGATGCTGCTAATTGGCCCAGTGGTGAGAATCTTTGTCTTCTTGACATTGAGCCTCAGTCCATACTGAAGGCTGCAGTCCTTGACTCTTCACAGCAAGTACATGAGGTCCTCCTCAGTTTCAGCAAGCAGGGTTGTGTCATCTGCATAATGTAAATTGTAGTGGGCAATATATATATTGAGTTGATATTAGGTGCAGTCAAGTCAAGAGCAATTCACAATGGTCCTAGGGACCACAGATCTGAACTCTGCCTTATCCTATGCCATCCTCATTGTCGCTGACATAATCATTTCTTCAGATTCATTGCTGCCCATTACAGAAGTCACTGTGTCAATCTGTGCAGTTGAGGGTCTTCCTCTCTTTCACCAGCCCTTCACCTTTCCAAGCTTGATGTTCCTCTTCAAGGGACAGCCTCACCTAAGATGCCCAAAGTATGTGAGGCAAAGAATTATTATTTCTTACCTCCAAAGAACACTACAGTTGCACTCTTTCCAAGAAACATCTATTTGTTCTTTTGGCAGATTATGGGATATTTGGGATTCTCCAAAACCACAACTCAAACATAGCATCAATTCTTCTGAAATCCTAAATCGTCCAGCTATTAGATGCACAATAAGTGGTTGAAAAGACCATAGCCTGAATCAGAAATACCTTAATCTTCAAACTGACATCATTGCTCCTTAGTAATTTGGAGAGGTTCTTGATTGCAGACTTTCCTAATGTAACATGTCTTTTGTTTTCTGACTACTTGTACCAAGGGTATTGATTGTGGATCTAAGTAAGATGAATTTGGTGACAATTTCATTCTTTTCTCTGTCATGATGTTGTCTATTGGTCCAGCGGTGAGACTTTTTGCTTTCTTGATGTTGAGATGGAATTCATATTGAGGGTCAATAGCAAGTATTTCAAGTTCTCCTCACTTTCAGCAAGCAAGGTTGTGTCATCTCCATAATAGGTTGTTGCTGAGTCTTCCCCCAGTCCTGATGCCACTTTTGTTTTTTCCTTATAGAGTTCGGGTTCTTGCACAATTTGCTCAGCTTACCAATTGAATAGGTGTATAGAGAGGATACAACACTGACATACCCCTTCCCTGATTTTAAGCCATGTTGTGTTTCTTTGCTCTGTTCAGACAACAACCTCTTTACATATTGGTAATTATTTATGGCTTAGATGTGTACATGTGTGCATGCTGTCATTTGCTATTATTTGTATAGCACTTGCCTGTCAGTTTCTTGTACTATGGTACCTTGTGGGGTTGCTGTGATGCTGGAAGCTATACCACTGGTGTGTCAAATGCCAGAAGGGTTACCCATGGTGGACAGGTTTCAGCAGAGCTCCCAGATTAAGAGAGACTAGAAAGCAGGATTGGCCATTCACTTCTGAAAGACCAGATCTCTGAAAACTCCATGAACAAGATATTCATTCAATAGATCACACAAACTGACAGTGGCTGCCTGGTGGCCTAGTGGTAAGAAGCTGCACTGCAATTTAAAAAACACACATTTCAAATCCCCCTGCTGTTCTGCAGGATAAGGATGGGCACTTCCTCCTGTGCAGTTTACTGCCTCTAAAAACCCACTGGAGGGTCAGCTATGGGTTAGATCAGACTTGAAGGCACACAACAATAACATCAAGATTTTAAGCAGCACATTGGAAAATTAATGACAAAAGACATTTTCTTAAATTTTTCTACTAGTTTATTTACAAAATTCAAATACAAATTTGAACAATTCTTTCAATGTCCCTCACCCCGCCCCATCAAATTGTACAACCCAATGACTAATGCCCCCTTCCTCCCGTACATCCACATCCCTCTGCTTCCAGGCTCTCCCACCCCTCCTGGATCCTTATACTCAATCTACAATAATGGTTTTATGCAATATTTATCCTTATGTGATTGGGCTAGCTCACTCAGCATAATGCTCTCCAGTCCCTCCCAAGTTAGGTAATGATTTACAAAGTTTTTGTTCCTGCTTGCTGCATAGTATTCCATTGTGTGAATGTACCATAATTTCTCAATCCATTCGTTTGTAGTTGGACATTTGGTCTGTTTACATATTCTTGCGATGGTGAATAATGCTGCTATGAACATTGGTGTACAAATTTCAGTTTGTGCCTCAGTTCTCATATTCTCAGGGTATATTACAAGTAGTGGAATAGCTGGGTCTAATGGGATTTCTATGTTCAGCTTTTTGAGGAAGTGCCAAGCTGTCTTCCAGAATGGTTGTACCATTTTACAATTCTATCAACAATGTATAAGAGTTCCTGTCTTGCCATATCCTCTCCAACATCTATTATTTGCTGCCCTGTTAAACTTTGCCACGGTTGCTGGAGTGAGATGGTACCTCATTGTGGTTTTGATTTACATCTCTCTTATTGCCAGTGACTTGGAGCATTTCTTCATGTGTCTGTTTGCCATTTGAATACCTTCCTCTGTGAAAATTCTTTCCATGTCTTTTGCCCATTTTGTTATTGGGCTATCAGTCTTTTTCTTGTTGAGGCCCACTGGGAAAAAACATTTGGTAATTCCATCTCAGACAAGATCTTATAACAAAACACATTTTTTAACATTAGATAGCTTTGAGAACTTTGTCTTAATTGACAGGCTGTGGAGAAATGTTTAACTACTTATAATTTATTTAATATTTGTTTATATGTTTCTTTTTGGGCTAACAATAGGCTTTCTATTTCCTCCTATCTTCTCTATATCAGACCTCCTCAAAGGTTTTTATTCACTATCTCTTTATATCAAATGCTTCACTTTGGGGTCTAAAAAATGGCCACTATTTAGGAGTTGATAAATGAAAGTCAAAGTTCTATAATATCATTCATAAAATTGTTTCCCTTTGATAGCTAAGCCTCTCTGTAAAATTAGAGATGTACATACTTTTTCTACTCTTATTTTTTATGTTTTTAAATTATTTGTGTGTGTGCTGACCCTCCAGTGGGTTTTCAGAGACAGTTAATCATACAGGAGGAGATTGTCCAGCTTTCTCCCATGGAGTAGCTGGTGAACTTGAACCATGCACCTTTGGGTTGCCAGTGCAACTCCTTACCACTAGGCTACCAAGCTGGAAAAGATCCCACTCACTCCTTTGAAACTTTCCCTCTTCCTTTAAGAGATAGGTCCTAGAGTCATAAGTCTCTCCTAACCTCTGGCAAAGCTATGGAATTTTCTTAAATCACCCTTTTTTTAACCAACTTTAAGTATTATTCTGAAGGTTTTTATTGCTCAACTATTCTCAAAAATAAGTTACCTCTGGGGGAAGTCTAGAATTTTTCTTAGAATTTTGACTGTTATGGAGTAGTTGTTAGGGGACAGGGAAGCTGGATGGTTCTGGATACACTCTTAGAGCTGACAGCGTCACAGTTGTCTGGTGTGCATCCTGGAGAGAGGACTTTGTCTTGTTTTTGTATGATTAGTGGATTTTCACACACTGTACAGTGCTGTACTATTTAGAATTTCCCCTATCCTATCCTATTCAACAGAAGCATCAGACCCTTATTATGATATCATTTTAAAGCTGAAAACATGCATGCATAGAAAGTACAAATTACGGGGATTCAAATGTACAAAAAAGCAAGCTAATAACAACTGAGCCTTATTGAAGATTCTGAGACTAATCAAGATTCTTTCTGATTTCAGCCCTGGAGATAATTGGGTGTCTCTGCTTTTCATAAGCTATCTATATTTTCTGTGACAGCAGAGCTACACGAGACATTTCCCTCCTCTGTTCTCAGTTAACTGGCTGCAACACAAGTATTATTTATGTTCATAAAGTCTTGGAACAGAGATGCCTCTGTCCTCCCATTCATATTAATCAGACTTTTCTCTGTGTTACCACGAAGTCACGCACGTGCCTCACATTCCTTGCTTGCTTATTATATGCCTGGTACTGGGCTAAGTGGATCCATGAAAGATCTCATTTAGTCTATGTTGCTTTACAGACATAAAGTTGAGGATGTGAATAATTTGAGAAAGATCAAACCTTGAAGAAAGTGGCAGTGTTGTAATTCAAACATCCATCTCTCTGATATTTGTGTCTGTATTTTTCATCTCTGTATTAATTCTGTTTGAAAGTTGTCTTCTCCTATTGACCTCTAGAATCATAAGGACAAAGACCATGACTTATATGTGTTATACATATGAACACTTCCTGGAATATAATAGCCCTCAATGAATAAGTACTGGATGCATGACTGAATGAATCTACTCTGGAGCATTTTTGAAAACATGAATATTGCATATTCAGTCACTGCTGTGTTGTTAAGTGCCATTGAGTCAACTCTGATTCATGGTGATCCTGTGAACAATGGACCTGAGCCTTGACATCTTCATCCACTGCCATCTTGATCATCCCTGAAATACCTGAGCCCATTGTTATAGTTGCTATGTCATTCTGTCTTGTTAAGAGTATTCCTCTCATTCAATGCTTTCCAAGCATGTCTTTTTTTCCAAGGACTGGCCACTCTTAATAACATGCTCAAGATATGTGAGGTGGAGTTTCACCACTCATTCCTCGCTGAAGTGCCCTGGCTCAGACTTAGAGATGTTCAATGGGCTAGAAAATAGATTGGCTCAGAATTTTGAAGTATCCTCTAATTCTACAAGAAATAGACTTTTCCTTCAGCCTGAATGTGGTTCTATTTCAGGACCAATGTTTTCCTCTTAGGTAGAGACAAATATATTTGCCATCTATATATCAATGACATTATGAAAAATTTCAGAGGCTAAAGAATAAAATTTGTTAAATAAAAATCACAAAGATTTAAAATTAGAGCTTACACGGTTTAATTGTAGAAAAGGAGGGGTTCCCCCCCCCTTGCAACAGCAACACAAAATAATTAAGAAATTATTGAAATGAGGGATAAAAAAATTGGGTGAGAGTGTGAAATATTGTGGCATAACTCTTCTTCAAGTTTTTCTGGTAGAGCAAGGATTCCATATCAACAGCAACAACTGGTAACCAAAGGTCAATAGTTTGAACCTCAGGAGAGAAGTTCAGTAGCCTGCTTTTTTTTTTTTTTTTT
>NW_006399781.1:21700349-21726255 GCF_000299155.1 Elephantulus edwardii
CGCACCGCCTCTGACACACCCATCCCGATTACCCAAGTCACCGAGTCAATCCATCTCATAGAGGGTCTTCCCCTTATAATTGTATAAAATTTCAGACATCTTAGTTTGTTTCAAAAAGTCAACTTCAGAGGCTAAAACTAATTAGTGTCTTAGACACATGTTTGGAGCACACCTCATAGTGTTATCTGCTCCCTGGGAATCTCTTAGAGATGTAATTAGTAATTAGTTAATTACCAACATGATTAGATGAATTGTTTGCCTAAAAGTGCTTGCATCTCCTTAAGAAACAGCATCATTTTTTAAAAAATAATCCAAAGAATAGGTTCACTGTAGAAATGAAAGGTGAAATGCTGAATGATCTTTGATGTAATTCCAACAAAGAAAAATGCAAAGACAGACTTAGCCTTCTAGCGATTCCATGAACTTTCTTCCACTTTTACCCCCTTGAAGTGATCTTTCTTCGGAGCCAATAACTTGTCTTTGTAAGCAGGTGTCTAATTCTGCGGAATTATTGCCAGCGTACTTTCAGGTTCACGTTGAAGTAGAGGAAAGCATTTGAACTTAGAAATGGCAACAGGGTAGATTGTGGCTTCTTGTCCCCTCTACATCCTCTTAGTGTGGAAAGTTGGGCAGTTACTTGCCATTGAGTTAGAACTGACTCACACTTGACCATCCAGCAAGTTTTCAGAGGCAGTAAGTTGCACAGGAGATTATTGCCCATCTTTTTCATGTGGAAAACCTGGTGGACTCTAATCATGTATCTTTGCATTGTCAGCACAACTTCTTACCACTAAAACACCAGAACTTCTTAGTCACCCTGAGCTATAAACTGGAATCCCCTGGGAATCTTTAAATAGTCCCTGGACATAGAATTTTCAAAAGCTTTCCAGGGCATAATTCTAGGCAGCATCACTATAAAGGACTTTTATAACGGCTAACAAAGAACAACTGTTAATGAAGAAATAAAGACATGAACTTTACAATTGACTTAACTATACGAAAATAGTCTATGGAATTAGAATCAACTCAAACCTCCTATACAAACTGGGTTTAGAAGAGGCTGTGGCACTTAGGGATATCATAGCAAATGTCAGATGGATCTTGGCTGAGAGCAGACAATCCCAGAAGAATATCTATCTGTGTTTCATTGATTACACACATTTGTTACCTATAGCTAACTTTAAGAAGAAATGGGACTTCCAAAACACCTAATTATGCTTATGCATAACCCATACCTGGACCAAGAAGCAGTCATCAGAAAGAGCAAGGAAACACTGCATGGTTCAAAACTGGAAAAGAAGCACATTAGTGATGTGTCATGTACCCATAGCTTTTCAATCTATATGCAGAGCAGAATCATTCAGGAAGCTTGACTTTATGAGGAGGAATGTGGCATCAGAATGGGAGGAAGACTCATTAACAACCTGCACTAGGCAGATGACACAACCTTGCTTGCCAAAAATGAGGAGGATATGAGGTGTTTGCTGCAGAAGGTCAAGGACTGTCATCTTCAATATGGATTGAAGCTCAAAATCAAGAAGACAGACATTCTCACCACTGGGCCAATTTGCAGCACTGTGACAGGTGGAAAGGAAATTGAGATTGTTAACAATTCCAGCTTTCTTCATTCCACAATCAACAAACACTCTTGGCACCAGCAGTCAGAAAATAAAAATATTCATTGTATTGGGAAAATCTGCTGTCAGGGCCTCCTCCAGAGTGCTAAAGAGCAAGAGTGTCACTCTGAAGACCAAAATGTGCCTAATCCAGTCTGTGGTTACTTGCTATGCATCAGAAAGCTGGACAAAGACTATGAGGATGACAGAGGAAGAATCGATGTTTTTGAGTTGTGGTGCTATAAAGAATGTTGAACATCCTATGGACTGCTAAGAGAACAAACCGACTTTGTCTTGGAGAGGGTGAAACCAAGATGTTCCTTCAAGGCAAGGATTTTGAAACTCCATCTGATATACTTTGGGCACATTGCCTGGAAGGACCAGTCTTTGGAGAAATACACTGTGCTTGGAAGGTGAAGAGATAACACAAGAGGGGAAGACCTGGATGAGATTGATTGACAAAGTAACTGGAGTAATGAGGGTAGGTGTATCAGAGATAGTGAGATTGGCTCAGGATAGAGCAAGGTTCAGAGATATTGTGCATAGAGTCAATGTGAGTCTCAGGCAACTTGACTGCACTTGACAACAACAACAACAATGACTGCTCACATCAGGCCTTGGACATCTAGACCTTTTCTACTTTAAATTTGGTCTAGACCAGCAACAGCATTTAGGAACTTATTAGAAATGCAGGAAGAAACTCAGTCCTTATTTTGGACTTACTGAATCAGTGTAAATTTTTTTAAAGGGAAGGAGTGTTTCTTTTACTTTTGAAAGAGAGGAGTGAACTGGCGGGGTGGGGAGGAATGGGCGGGGAGAGAAGTGCAGCAATGAATAAAAGGAAATCCAAAATCTCTGTAAATGCTCATTAAAATGATTTAAAAAAAATTTCTAAACCACCAGTATACTCCTGGGAGAAACATGTATCAGTCTGCTTCAGTAAAAACTGTAGCCTAAGAAGTCATATGAGGCCATTCTATTCAGTCTCATAAGGTTAATGTGACTTAGAGCTGAACTGATAGTAATAAGGTTAATTTTCTTTGCTATTTTACAAAGCTGTTTAGGAACCACTATTCAGAGAGAATAGCTTTTCCCACCTGTATTGTGTCCTGATGCCTCTCTATCGTCAAAGCTGCTTCTGACCCAATGTGACAATGCTCAAGTCCCTAAAAATATATGGTCATGATGTTGGTCAGAGCAAGACGTCAGTATGCTTGTTCAGTAAGTTGTGAACATGCAGCTTTTTTCTCACCCAACACTTTAGTTTCATACGTACAATGAACAGTTTTCCATGTTGTTAAATTAATACGTTTGTTGTTGTTATTGATTGCCTTTGAGCACGACTCATAGTGACCCTATGAAAAAAAGACCTGAAACCTTTCTAAAACTATCAACATTTATCAAAGTTCATAGAGTTTCCAGAGGCATGTTGTTTAGGAAGCAGATGCCACTCCTGCTTCTAAACCTGTCTTAAACTGAGAGCTCCATCCCAATGAAGGAATTTTTCTTTTACTTTTCAAAGAGAAGAGCGAACTGGGGTGGTCAGGGAGAAAAATGCAACAATGAATGAATGGAAATCCAAAATCTCTGTAAATGTTCATTAAAATTAATAATAGAAAAACAACAACAACAAAACTGAGAGTTCCATCAAACACTGTACACCATGGGTAACTGTTATGACATTGGACCCCCCTATGGCAAAAGTTTCAGCATCACAACAACCCCATGTCAAATCAGTACAGCATATTGACAGAGAATGCTGTACCACTAAGAAGAATGTTCCTCCAAAATATAATAACAACCAACTTTAAATACAAAGGCACTCCCTGAAGTCTTGTTGACTCTAAACAAGAGGCTTAAAAAAACCAAAAAAAAGCACAAAAAACAAGCAATATAGTATGTTGTTCTTATGTGCAATTGAGTCACCTGCAATGTATAGTGACCCTATCTATGTACAGCAGCTCTGAACCCTGCTCTTTTCTGAGCCAGTCTCACTAATTCTGACACACCAACCTCCATTGCCCCAGTCACTGTATCAATCCATCTCATCCTGAGACTTCCTCTCCTGCACTGTCCATCCATCTTTCTGAGCATGATGTCCTTCTCCAAGAACCAGTCTTTCCTGGCCATGTGCCCAAAGTATGTCAGGCAGAGCGTCAAAATCCTAGCCTCGAAGGAGAAACTTGGTTTTACCCTTTTCAAGACAGAGCAATTTGTTTTCTTGGTGGTCCATGGTATGTTCAATATTCTTCTCCAGTACTATAAGTCCAAGGCATCTACTCTTCTGATGTCATCTTTAGTCATTGTCCAGCTTTTTGAAGCATAACAAGTAATGAAGAAGATCATGGCCTGGATGAGATGCACTTTTGTGTCTACACTGACGTTGTTGCTCTTTAGCACTCTAAAGAGGAAATATGATGGCAGATTTTTCCAATGCAATTTGCCTTTTGATTTCCTAACTACTGGTGTTAAGAGTGCTGATTGTGGAGCTGAGCAAGCTGTAATTGCTAACAACCTCAATCTCTTCCCCATCTATCATGGTACTGCCAATTGGCCCAGGGGTGAGAATGTTTGTCTTCTCGATGTTGAGCTTCAATCCATATTGAAGACTACAGTCCCTGACTTTTTGCTGCAAGTGCTTCAGGTCTTCTTCAGTTTCAGCAAGTAAGGTTGTGTCATCTTCATATCGTAGGTTGTTAATGAGTCTTCCCCTAATCTTGATGCCACACTCCTCCTCATAAAGCTTTGCTTTCTGAATGATTTGTTCTGCATACAGATTGAAAAGGTATGGAGACAGGGTGCATCTTTGATGTACTCCTTTCCTAATTTTGAACGATGCAGTGTTTCCTTGCTCTGTTCTGAGGACTACTTTTTGGTCCAAGTATAGGTATTGTATAAGCACAGTCAAGTGCTCTGGGATTCCCATTTTCCTCAAGGTTAGCAACAATTTGTTGTAACCCACACAATCAAACGCCTTTGTGTAGTCAATAAAACACAGACATTCTTCTGGTACTCTCTGCTTTCTGCCAAGATCCATCTGACATTGGCAATAATGTCACTAGTGCCATGAACTCTTCTAAACCCAGCTTGTATTTCTGGTAGTTCTCTGTCGGTGTATCATTCCAGTCATTTCTGGATAATCTTCAGCAGGATTTTGCTAGTATGTGGTATTAGTGATATTGTTCAATAATTTCCACACTCTGTCAGGTCACCTTTTTTGGGGATGAGAATAAATATGGATCTCTTCCAGTCAGTTGGCTGGTAGTTGTCCTCCAGATTTCTTGGAACAACTTGGTGAGCACATGCAGGGCAGCATCTGTTTACCAAAATACATCAATTGGTATTCTATCAATTCCTGGGTCTTTATTTATTTATTTTTTTTTTTTTGCCAAGTTCTTCAGAGCAGCCTGCACTTTCTCCTTCATCACCATTGCCTCTTGATCATATCTTGTTTCTTGAGATACTTCTGTGTCAGCCAATTCTTTTTGGTGCAATGATTCTGTATATTCCTTCCATTTCTTTAAAGCTTCCTGAATCATTCAATATTCTGTCCATAGAATGCGTAAACATTGCAACTCGTGGCTTGAATTTATTCTTTGGTTCTTTCACCTTAAGAAATGCTGAGTGAGTTGGCCCTTTTGATTTTCTGACTCCAGGTCCTTGCACATTTCATTGTAATATTTTGCCTTGTCTTCCCGAGTAGCCCTTTGAAATCTTCTATTCAGCTCCTTAACTTCCTGATTTCTTCTCTTTGCTTTGGCTTCTCAGCACTCTAGTGTAATAGTCAGAGTCTCTTTTGACATCTATTTTCATCTTTTCTTCTTCTTCTTCCTTCTTTGTCATGACTTTTTGCATTCTTCATGAATGATATTCTTGATATATTCCCACAGCTTATCTGGTCTTTGTTCATTAGTGTTCAAGGTCTCAACCCTGTTACAGAGTTGGCTTTTAAATTCATAGGAGATAGACTCAAGGTAAAAAATTCATTCCTGTGGATATGATTTAAATTTCCTCAGTTTTAATTTGAACTTGTATCTGAGCAGCTAATGGTCTGTTCCACAATCAGCACCTGGCCTATATTTCACTGCTAATATTGAACTTCTCCAATAGTTCCCTCCACAGATATAATCTGTATAATCTGATTAATATTAGTTAAATTAATAGTATTTGAAAACACAATATTTAATGACTGCAAGCTACTTCATATCCATATTTATAGTTTTTTCATATGATGTGGGACAAGTGGTATGCCTCTATGTTGTGAATGGACAAAGAAACGAATCTTTGGGTTAGCAGTCAAGGATATTATTTCTTTGTATTATTCAGTGATGCCTATATATAAAACTGTAGCGCTTATACTTGAACTGGAATAATAAAGTATCATAACAGACCTTTGCCAATTTCATAAAGTGGAATTTCCCCCATCAACAGCATCACTAATTCAAAACCAATTACTCTGATATCAGACCTGTTCCCTGAATTCCCATACCTTTTCCTATTTATCTCACCACCAACCTTACTCCTTTGCTGGGTCCAAAATCTGGTGTGATAGCTCACAAACCACAGAGAACCATATTGGGGAAGTAAAAAGATTATAATCCTGATTAATAACAGAACACAGTTGAGACAACTCCCAAAATGTGCATGCAGACAGCTCAGCCCGGAGCCTCACAGCTTAGCATTCCCAAGTCCTCAGTCCTGCCAATATTGGCTTTTCCTCCCTAATTGTCCAACAAAGTTCTCAGTACTGCCAATATTGACTGTGTCCCCTTACTGTCCAACAAAATTCTCAGTCTTGCCATTATTGGCTCTCTCCCCTAATTGTTCAACAAAGTTTGTAAGCATGTCTATTTGTTGAAACATCTCAGTTAGTATTCCATCAATTCCTTGGGCCTTTTTGCCAGTGCCTTCAGTGCAACTTGAACTTCTTCCTTCTTTACTAAAGTCCTTGATTATATGTTGTTTTCTGAAATGGTTCAGTGTCTGCCAGTTATATTTGGTACAGTGATTCTATGTAGTCTTTCAATCTTCTTTGATGCTTCCTGCATTGGTCAAGTGTTTACCCATAAAATCCTTCAGTATTATGACTTATTAATGTATTCGCTAGTTGTTTCAGTCTGAAGAATGCCGAACATGTTTTTCCCTTTGATTTTCTAATGCCAGTTCTTTGCACATTTCATTATAATACTCTATTATATCTTCTTTAGCTAACTTTGAAATATCCTATTTATCTGTCTTAATTCAGGATCCTTTTGTTTTGGCTTCTATTTGCTTCAGTAACAGTTTTATTGTCTCTTCAAAAAATTATCTTTGCCTTTGCTTACCTTCCGGTCTTTCTTTTTTAAAAAAATTATTTTATTAATTTTAATGAACATTTAGAGATTTTAGATTTTCATTCATTCATTGTTGCACTTTTTTCTTTATCCCCCTCTCCCCAGTTCACTCCTCTCTTTGAAAAGCAAAAGAAAAATTTCTTCATTGGTATATAATCCCCGTGACCCCGACCCTACCTGTACCCCACCCCACCCTGCTCCAAATGCACTCCACTATACAGCCTTAATTCTGGATTCCTATGATAATCATAATATGCTATCATATATTGCTTTTAAACTGTTTAAACCTTCCTGTCTTTCTAATGATATTCCCCCCCACCACCACCACGGGTGATGCCCTTGATGTCATCCCACAACATATCTGGTCTTCAGTCATTAATATTCAGTGTGTCAAAATTCTTCCTGGGATGGTTTTTAAACTCACTGATAGATTCAATGCTACATTTTTATTCTTGTAAAAGGAGTAGGGGTGGCATATTGTATTTTATTATATTATTGAAAGAAAGAAAAGGCAAAGATAAGTGTTTGAAGAGACAGCTAAGTCAGATCACAATTAATTCTACAAAAAGGGAACTGTCCCCATAAATCACATCCACAGTACAAAACAAACAGTTACAAGGTTAGGTGAGACCTCCACCCCCTGCCTCACTCTTGCACATACATCTAATCATTACGGCAGGTGTTCATTGAAAATTGATACACAAACTTATAGTTGTGGGGTTTATTAGGGGAAAAGGTTGAGGGGCAGAGGAGGCAAATGTTATTACACAATAAAAGTCCAGGTTTAGTTCAGTAGACCTAAGCAAAATTGACAACAAGACACAATCCCTCAATTCATTCAGACAGCTTCTCAATCCAGAAGTGAAAATCCAGATTTAGCCCAGCAATACAAAAGCAAGAAGCCTCTGATTTCCTCAATTGTTCAACAAGCATAGCAGTCTCAAGTCAGCTCTTCTTGAGTTGTCCAGTAAGCAAAATCTTTAATTCTGGCACTATCTCCAGGACTCAATCTGGTTATATTCCATCAAAATCTTTCTATAGTTGGATTATCTATCTTTTAAATGTTGGCCTCACAGATGTTAATCATGTTAAAGATGTTGAGCAAGGGGGTGAATCATGTATTTGCAGTAGCTGGAGACTATGCACCCAGAAGGGTTAAGGTATTGGATAGAAAAGCCATTATCAAAAGTCTAGTACCACAGTTCTTGTGGACTTATTTTCATTTTCTTCACCTTGAATTTGAACTTGCATATGAATAATTGTTACTTTGTTCTCTGACCTTGCTTTGACTGTTGATAATGAGACTTTCTGCCATCTCTTTCTACAGATATAGTCAATCTTATTCCTTTATAGTCCATCAGAGGTTTGCAAAATGATATTTTTGTGTTGTGGTAGCTTGCATATTGTTCTGATGCTGGAAGATATAGCAATGGTATTTCAGTACCATCAAGGTCACCTATGGTGGATAGATATCAATGAAACTTTCAGACTAGGACATACTAAAGAGCAAGATTTGCCATCCACTTCTGTTATAACAGAACTTCAAAAAGTCTATGAATAAGACAAGAACATTATTGGAAACAGTCCAGAAGATGAGACCCTCAGGTTGGAAGACACTCAAAATATGACTGGCTCAAAAGACCTACTTCTTCAAAGTTCACTGTAATAAAGGAGATGGAGTAAATCAATGTGTTTAATTTTAAGGACACAAAGGAAGACCTTCATTTACTGATGTGACTAGTCCCCAAATGAGGAGAAACAGCTGCAAACATCCATTAATAACTGGATTGTGTAATGCATAAATTATGAATCTAGGAAAATTATAAGTTGTAAAAAATGAAATAGAACACATAAAATTGACATCCTAGGCTTCAGTTTGTTAAGAAGCATGAGTATTAGTCATTTTGAACCAGAAAAAAACGTGTGATCTATTGTACCGGGAATGAGAAAGTGTAGAATGGTGTCATATTCATCCTCAAAAGGAGCATTTTAAGATCTATTCTGAAGTAGAGTTCTGTGAGCTATAAGAAACAATCCATATACATAAAAGGAAGATCTGCTAATATAACTATTATTCAAATATGTGTACTAACCACTAAAGTCAAAGATGAAGAAATTTAGGATTTCTACAACTTTCGCAGCTTAAAATGAATCAAGTATGCAACCAAGATGCATTAATAAAAATTGGTGACTGGAATGAAAAAATTGGAAACAGAGAAGGATTGGTAGTTCAAAACAATGTCTTAGAGACAGAAATGACACAGGAGAGAATATGACAGAATGCATAAAGTAATTAGGATTCTCTCAGATCTACCAGCAGCTTTGTGATAGAAAGATGAATAGTTCTCTCACATACAAATCTATGAATATGCTATTAGGTTAGAAATTATGTATTTTTTTCAATCAATAATTTATTCATTGCTCATACCTTTTTACAGAAAACCAGAATAACATAAATGACAATTATATACATGGATCTTAGCTAAAGGAATAGACAAGTATCAAATTGGTTTTGTCTATAGAAAGAGACAATACAGAACTCGTTATCAGCTGTCTAAACAAGCATTGAGGCTGATTGTGAAACAGAACATTAATTACTCATATGCAATTTAAATTGCAGCAATTATATATATATATATAAGGCAACTATTCTTTTTTTTCAATGCAGTAAACATAATTTATCCAGTTTTTCTCAGTCTTACCCCCACCCCAATGTCAGCCTCATTCTATAACAGTGGCACCATATAATATTTGTCTCTTTGTGACTGAGATTTTTTACTCAGCATAATGTCTTCCAGGGTCACCCATTTTGAATAATATTGCGAGAGTTCCTTGTTTTTCAAAACAGCATAGTATTCCATTGTGTGAAATTATGTATTTTAACAATCTACGTTATGCAGATGATACAGCCCTGCTTGCTGAAACTGAGTCAGACCTCATGCACTTGCTGCAGAGGGTCAAGGATTGCAGCCTTCAGTATGGACTGAGGCTCAATGTCAAGAAGACAAAGATTCTCACCACTGGACCAATTGGTAGCATCAGGATGGATGGCGAAGAGATCGAGTTTGTTCACAGCTTCAGTTTGCTTGGCTCCACAGTCAACACTCTTGGCACCAGTAGCCAGGAAATAAAAAAACGTATTGCGATGGGAAAGTCTCCTGTTAGGGACCTCTCTAAAGGACTCAAGAGCAATGGTGTCTCTCTGGAGACTTAGGTGCACCTGATACAGGCTATGGTCTTTGCAATCACTTGTTACGCATCAGAGAGTTGGACAATGACTAGGGTGGATAGAAGGAGAATTGGTGCCTTTGAGCTGTGGTGCTGGAGAATAGTATTGAAAGTACCATGGACTGCCAAGAAAACAAACAGATTCATCCTGGAGAGGGTTAATCCAAGCTGCTCCTTGGAGGCAAGGATTCTGGGGTTTCATCTGACATACTTTGGACATGTTGTAAGGAGGGACAGATCCTTGGAGAGGAACATCACGCTTGGGAGGGTGGAGGGTCGGTGCAAGAGGGGAAGACTCTCTATGAGATGGATTGATTCAGTGACTGGGGTAATTGGGATGGATGTGTCAGAGGCAGTGCGATTGGCACAGGATAGAGCAGGGTTTAGGGCTGTTGTACATAGGGTCGCTATGAGTCGTAAGTGACTCGACGGCATATAACAACAACAACATATATTTAATATTTTTAAATATGTTAATATTGAAAACACATTACATATGCATTTGCATTACCACCATCTTCAAGTGCTGATGCCAAAAGAAGAACTCATACTTATTGCCGTTGAGTAAGAACTGACTCATTACCAACCCTCCAGGGATTTTCTGAGGCAATAGATCACACAGGAGGAGATAGCCCATTTCCTACCTGTCTGTTGTTGCTGTTATGTACCCTCTAGTCTGAACTGACCCATAGCTGACATCCCAGTAGGTTTTCAGAGGCAGTTAATAGTCCAGGAGGAGATTATCCATCTTTCTCTTGTAGAGTAGCTGATGGATTAGCATTGTGTACCTTCGTGGTGGCAGTCCAAGCCTCACCACTAGGTCACCAGCTACTAGTGTATTTAAACTGCCAAAGAGATCCTATTTGGGGTTAGCAGTGCAATTTTTTTTTATAAAGTAGGCCAACAGAGCACCCTAAAGTCA
The DNA here is from genome assembly GCF_000299155.1 of Elephantulus edwardii. NCBI lineage: Eukaryota > Metazoa > Chordata > Mammalia > Macroscelidea > Macroscelididae > Elephantulus > Elephantulus edwardii. Next base: position 21,711,449 of record NW_006399781.1, read on the forward strand.
AAATAAGGGAGTGATAAATATTTTAAACCAGAGAAATCTTGCTTTGTTCTTCTCTTGTCTTCCTAGAAAATCATGCTTAAGCTTTCCCCTTGGAAAGGTCTTGATATAGACAGAGTCCAGAGACTTGATAAAGCATCAGGTTTTCTCTGGCAGGTGCTGACCTTGTCAGGCAAAATTCATGACTTGAATTGATATTAAACCTATGATTCAAAGACGTGCTGATATGTTGGACTTTTAGAACTGAGGCAGCAGTTGGCTCAATATGCCAGTACTTTTCCATTGAATTATACTTTATTATTATTATTATTATGTCATCAGATCAATTCCAGCTCATGGAGACTTATATAATAGAACTGTACTGCCCAGTAAAGTTTACTAGACTAAACCCTTGTGGGAGAAGATTATCATGGTTTTTGATTCCCAACTCCCACTACGTGTGGAATGATAGGTGGTTCCGAACAACTCACCTTTTGGTTAGCAACTCAGCACTTAACAATTGTGCTACCAATATTCTTTTTATATTACACTTAGACATCATGATAAATGCTAATAATCCTTGAATAAATTGGCTATCGTATTTTTTTAATTGTATGACATAGATAGGCACATAGATATTTGAAGAAATTGGCATTTAAATGAAATTATAAAACTTATTAGGAGATTTAGAAAAAAACATATACCCACACAGTATTTAATTTTAAATCAACAGTGATTCTAAGACACACCATTAATTCAATAATAGCTTGGGGATCAAAGCAGAGGAGAAAAAACTACTCTTCATTACATGTAGAAATTGATTAAAGACATAATTGATTAAGGAAAATTGATTTATAAAAGTGATTCTAAAAAAGTATGCCTTGGAATTGAGTACCAATTAAACTAACTGTAAAAGACCACAGCTAATTCATTTCCGGTTTTCGTTATGCAGACTCAGTAGAAAGTTCTCCTAAATCACTTTAACCACATTAGAATCTTTCAGAACACATTGGAGCTTTGAATTCAGTGCTATGAGGCTTTAGAGCAGTTTTGGAATAATCAATATTCTTGAACTACATCTTTAAGATAGGTCCTATTAGCTGATTGATATTGTTTGTGATATTTTGAAAGGTAAAAAGAGACTTTAATCAGAGGTTTTAAGTTGTCCTACCTTCATTGGTTGGAAGCAGGAGCGGCATCCACTTCTGTAAATAGCTTGCCTCAGAAAATCCTATAAACCTGGAGAAAGGATAAAAATCACTCACGCAAGTGTCGAGGACTTTCATTCATAGTGTCACTATGAGTTGCCTACGACTCAACAGCACTTAACAACAACAACCTTCATTAGGGCAGGAGGTGGCTACTACCCAATATTTACTGAGCACATATTATAGGCCAGGTACTTGAATCATCCTACTTAATCTTCAGAATAAACCAATAACTTGTTATTGTTAAATGACATTTTGTCAAATCTAGCTTATAGCAACCTTCTATGAGACATAATGAAGCCCTGCCTGATCCTGTGCCGTCCTCACAATCTCTGTTATGTTTAAGCCCACTATTCCAGCCACTGTGTCAATCTACCATCTGGTGACTCTTCCTCTCCTTTGGTGATCCTTTACTTTTTCAGGTATGATCTGTCCTCCGGGAACTGGTTGACATGTTCAAAATATGTGAAATGACCTTTCACCATCTTTGCTTCAAAGGAACATTCGAGCTGCACTTTTTCCAGGGCAGATTTGCTTATTCTTCTGGTAGTCTATGCTTTTGTCAATATTCTTCACCAATACCACAGTTCAAAGGTGTCAATTCTCCTTTATCCGTGATTCATTTAACCCTCCAACTTCCACAAGCATGTGAAGCAATTGAAAATACCATCATTTGGGTTAAATGCACATGAGTCTTTAAACTGATATCCTTCTTTTTAGCACTTTAAAGAGGTCCTTGATAGCAGATTTGCCCAATATAAACAAATCTTCAAGAATCTTTTGATTTCTTGACTGTTCTTTCAATGAGTGTTGATTTTGGAACCAAGTAAAATCTTTCTCCATTTGTCAAGATATTGGTTATTGGTCCAGACGTGAGAACTTGCGTTTTCTTCCTGTTGAAGTATGACCCGTACTGTTCAAGTCCTCTTCACTTTCAGCAAGCAAAGTAATGGCATAGTCGTAAAGTCAGTCGTTGATGAATTTTCCTCTATTCCTGATGCCACATTCTTCTTCATTGTAGTCTAGTTTTCCAAATTCCATTTGCTCAGCATACAGACTGAATGAATATGATTAAAGGACATGCACTTCTCCTGATTTTAAGCCATGTAGTATTTTTTGTTCTGTTGGAATGATTGTTTCTTGGTCTAAGTACAGGTTCTATATGTGTACAGTTAAGGTCCTAGAATTTACAGTTAATGTTCTTGGAAATGTTCTAACATTCTTTTTAAGAGGAACCAGTCCTACTTCTCAGAAGAGAGGATGGTGAAATTTCCTTTCAAATACTTTGGACATGACTCTAGAGGAAGACACCATGCTCCTTAAAGCAGATGATCAACAAAAAAGAGGAAGACTTTCAATGAATTAGATTGACACAGAAGTAACAATGGGCTCAAACATAGCAATGGTGATGAGGTTTGCACAGAATTAGCCAGCATTTTGTTCTTTGGTTCCCTTTAGATTGCAACTGACTTGCCACCACCTAACTACAATAATTCTGAGAGGCTAAACCCTTCAACTTGCCTTTCAAGGCCGTATGTGAAAACAAAAATGATCCCCCTTCCCCAAGTACTTGATTAGTACTCTCAGTCCCCATGGACTTAGACTCCTTGTCTTATTATTAGTTTCTTCTTGGAGGTAAGCAGTTTCACTTTCTAAACTAGGCAAAAGTATCCCACAGCACTGAATAGTCTAAACAGTCCTTGAAGGCTTGCTAAGTGTTGCTATAAGTGGTCTATGACAGCACTTAACAACAACAAACAACAATTTAAGGTTCCAGTCCTTGGGAAATGGCATCATGCTAAGAGAAGTGGAAGGTCAGAGAAGAAAAGAAGATCCTCAACAAGATGGACTGATATGATGATTGTAGCAATGGGTTCAAGTAGGTCTCAGATTGTGGGGATGGAGTAGGATAGAGGAAAGTTTAGATCTGTTGTTCGTTGAATTGCTGTGAGTCATAGAGAGAGCTCTGTTGTCCAAGTGCATAGAAAGTTATTGCTACCAAACCAAAGTTGGGGGATTTTTATCTGAGGCCCTCAGGCCTGATTTTAATTGTTTTTGGTCAAACATTCTTCTAAGTGGTATAGTACTGGTCTTTCAATTGGCTATACAGAGGTAACTCGTGGTTGCTGTGATGCTGAACACTGTAATGGTTACCCATGGCGGACAGTGTTTGATGGAGCTCCCAGATGAAAACAAGCTTGGAAGCAGGAGTGGCATCCATTTCCGAAATAGCTTGCCTCTAGAAACTATGAATTTAGAGAAACGATGGAAGTGAAAGAAATGTTCAAGTCTTTTGTTCATAGGGTTTCTATGAGTTGTCTATGACTTACTTGATGGCACTTAATAACAACAACAAATAGTCTAAAAAGAATTTGATTTTAAAATTAGTCCAGAAATTTCTGTTTTATTAAAAAAATGGATTTTATTTTATGGTTTAACTTAGGATTCTTTGTGAATAATTTATTCTTCTCAGAGATGAAAGGGCCACAAGTATTTTAAAAATACTGGGTTCACTTGAATCGAAACCTATTTCAACTGAGTTGATTCTGACTCACAGAGACCCTACCTATAAGAGTAGAACTGCCAAAGGGCATCTGACGTTTATAAAAGAGAGAATGTATTGTAACTGGATTTGTGCTGTGGATACTAGGTGGCCACAGAATTACAAGGATCACATATGATTCACTCAAACACATGCGGAAAACATGAAGATAGCCAGAACATAAATCCATTCCAAGTAACAAATGAACTCCCAACTTGGCTTCTCACCTGAGAAGACTTATGATGATGAAGGCTAAGGAAACAATATAAGTAAGAAATAGAATCAATTGCCAAGTCAGAGGTTTTTGGGCTCCCAGGACTCTAGCCAACTCAGTACTGTGATTCTATTACCGTAAGTTCCCCCCTCCCCACTCCACCCTCACAATGATCAGGATTTGTTTGTCTGTTATTTATTAAAATAAAGTAACTCAAGGACATGGGAGAATAATATAGCAGAATACAAAGACATTCATTTCCCCCTATTCTGTTTTCTTTTGGTAGTATTCAGTTTTATTGTTTTGTGCTGTCAGGTTGACTACAACCTGACATAGCAACCTACAAACAGTGGACCTTTCTCACCATCTCGGACACACTCAAGCCCATTGCTGCAGTCACTAAGTCAACCCATCTTGCTGTGGACTTTCATCTTTTACCTTGATGTTCCATCTTCCAAAGCAAGATGTTCTCCTTCAAAGTTTAGACCCTCCTAACAAGGTGCCAAAGTATGTAAGACAAAGTTTTATTATCCTTGCCTCCAATGATCACCCTGATTTAACTTTTTCCAAGACAGACCTGTTCATGGATATTCAGTAATCTTCAACACCTCTCAAATGCATTCATTCTTTTTCTGTCATCTTTAGTCATTGTCCAACTTTTAGATACAGGGCAAGCAATTATGAAAACCATGGCTTGAATCGGGTACACCTTAGTCTTTAGACTGACATTATTATACTTTACTACTCCTGAGAGGTCCCTGACAGTAGATTTTCCCAATGCAATCTGTCTTTGATGTTGATTGTGGATCCAACTAAGAAGAAATCATTGACAACTCCAATCTTTTCTCCATTATTATGATGCTGTCTATCAGCCCAGTGGTGAGAATTTTTGTTTTCTTGGCATTGAGTAACTACTCAGTATTTAGATAGCTTAATTTAAAAAACAAATCAAAACAAAAAAGCCAAACAACAAACCCACAAAAATCCCGAAAATCAAACCCTCATATTTATTGCCTACCCTGAAGTGGGAACTGACTCAAACCAGGCCTCCATTGTGTTTTCAAGATTGTAAATTACATGGGAGGAGATTTCCCATCTTTTTAACCATTTTTGGGTTACCAGTGTAACTCCCTATCCACTATGCTACCAGAGTTCCTTCAATTAATGGAATAGTTTTAAAAATAGAAACGTGAATATAGGAACAATAACAGATACATGCCAAATGGGAAACACTGCCGGTCCTGCAGCTTTCATGTACGTGCAATAACTCTAGCTATAAGAAAGACTACAAGTACCGCTAATAGTAATAGCCACAGGAGAAATTCAGCCAAGGTTTTCCTTTGAGACTAGTATGGTGAGACTTAGCCTCACATACTTTGGGCATATTATCAAGGGGGCTAGTTCCTGAAAAGGACTATCATGATTGGAATGTGGAGGGTTTATGAAGGAGAAGAAGACCCTCAATGAGATAACTTGACATAATGACTGCAACAATGGACGTAATATTGTGAGGGTGGTGTTGAATTAGGCAGGGTTCCTTTCTCTGGTACCTGGGGTTGCTATGAGTCAGACTCGACTAGACAGCACCAAACAACCATAATAGTCACACAATTCAGAGAGAGTGAGAAGACAGCCTAGAGAAAAGTTACCTACAAAAAAACGTTTGCCCACACCTAAGTATAAATTAAAAGTAATCCTAACTAAGCTTTCCCTGTCATTAATCATTGTGCAATGTCACTCTCGTGACCTCCAGGCTGCATTCAACTCCAGGAAACATTTCTGGCTCTGTTCTAAAGGCTTGAGCCTGGGCCAAGAGACTGTGGGAAATAATCAACTTCTGCCCAGAGGACAGGGGCAGGTCTGGTATTTATCCCTTTGGCCCCTTCAAGCCTGGGGTGTGAGACATTTATTTATATATGCTTTGTGTCTGCAGATGACTGTTGTAGGACTAGTTTGTCCTGTTCTCTGTTTACGAAGAGCCCACAGACACTTCAGAGACAATTCCCTCTCGGAATGAGACTCCATATGGCTGCTGCTTGGAGAACAAGAGTCTGAAGTCTGGTCAGCTAAGAATTGGTTCCAACCTCAGCACATTACTGCGACAGCATAAGGATATATAAAGTGAAATTAGACAGCTTGTAAAAGGGCCTTCTCCTAGTGGCAGTCATTATTTTTAGACATTTCATATTTGTACTTTTAAATTTTGTATCTTGGATTCACTATGACAAACTTTTTTCCTTTTATATTAATGGTAGCATGTATTTTAAACATCTGGCATATTTCTGTGTAAATCTTGGTAGCTATTGTTTGTTAATGATATGGGAAGAAAGAATGTAGCCCTGACACATGCCTTTTTTTTATTTCAAACAATGCTGTGTTCTTTTATTCTGTTCAAACAATAGCTTCTTGGTCTAGGCATAGGTTTTGTATGAGTGTAATTAAGGGTTCTGTATTCCCATTTTCTCATTTTAGCCATAGCTTGTTAAGATCCATGCAATCAAATTCCTTCACATAGTCAATAAAGCACAGATGGACATTCTTCTGGTGTTTCCGGCTTTTAGCTAGTATCCATCTGACATCAGCAATGATAACCCTGGTGCCACAGCCCCTTCTAAACCTAGCTTGTAAATTATAAATTACATGGGAGGAGACTGGCAGTTTACTGTCTATATACTATCATAGTGAGGGGTAGATGTGTCAGAGACAATAAAGTTGACTCATGATAGAGCAGGGTTCAGAGCTGTTATATACAGGGCTGCTCTGAGTTGTATGTGACTTGATGGCACATAAAACCAATGTATTATTCTAGCCATTTTTGGCTAATCTTCAACAATATTTGGTTTGCATGTGATATTATAATGTTTTTGGTATGTGTCGTTGAGTTGCCTGTGACTCATAGTGACCCTATGTACAACAGTTCTGAAGACTGCCCAATTCTGGGACAGTCTTATGACTCAGACACACTACCCTTATTACCCCAATTACTGTTCCACTCCATCTCATCCAGGGTCTTCCTCTCTTGCACTGTGCCTCTACCCTTCCAAGAATAATGTCCTTCTCCAAGGACTGGTCCCTCCTGTCCTCATGCCCAAAGTATGTGAGACAGAGCTACAAAAATCTAGCCTCCAAGGAAAAACTTGGTTTCAGCCTCTCCAAGACAGACTTATTTTTTTTTCCTTAGTGATCCATGGTATGTTCAATATTCTTTTCTAGCACCACAACTCAAAGGCATCAATTCTTCTTCTGTCATTATCCCGCCCCCTGATGCATTGCAAGTAATTGTGAAGACCATGGCCTGGATCAGGTGTACTTTAGTTTCTAGACTGACATCATTGCTTCTCAGTACTCTGGAGAGGTTTCTGACAGCAGAATTTCCCAGTGCAGTTTGTCTTTTGGTTTTCTAACTGCTGTTGCCAAAAGTATTGATTATACAGCTGAGCAAACTGTATTTAACAACTTCAATCTTTTCTCCGTCCATCATGGTACTACCAATTGACCCAGTGATAAGAACCTTTGTCTTCTCTATGTTGAGCTTTAATCCATATAGTCCTTACCCTTCTGCAGCAAGTGCTTCAGATCCTCCCCAGTTTCAGCAAGTTATGTCATCTTCATAACAAAAATTGTTGAGATTGTTAAATAATTTCCATTTCCTGTTGGATCTCCTTTCTTGGAAAAGGAAACAAATATGAATCTCTTCCAGTCAGTCTGGCAGTGATCCTTCAAAGTTTCTTGGCTTAGATGGGTGAGCATGTCCATTATTTGGAAAACTCAGAAGAACAACAGCAACAACAGAAGAACCAGAAGTTCCGAATGGGAAAGTTACACTGCAAACTCCAATAACAAAAGGCTGCTACTTAGCCACTGGAATCAAAGATCAAACTATTCAAATCTGGAGTTGTTCGAGAGGTCGAGGTATGATTGGTGTTCTCTTTGTGACATAATATAGATTGGTCTAAAAAATGTTGTATTCTTTCTTGTGTGGATTGTGAGAGTGTCATTTCTTGCTGTGTGCTGTTGAATTGCAACACTCAGAACTGACCCTCCACTGGGTTTTAAGAGACTATAAATCACATGGCAGAAGATCACCTGTCCCATCTATCTTCTGTGGAGCAGTTAACGGATTTGAATCACTTACCTTTGTCAAATGTGTTAATGGTTATCCATGGTGGACAGTATTTAGTCACGCTCCCAGATTAAAACAACTTGGAAGCAGGAGTGACATCCACTTTTGTAATGGCTTGCCTCCAGAAACCCTATGAACCTGGTGAAAGGATGAAAGTCACACAAGTGTTGAGGACTTTCATTCATAGGGTCGCTATGACTTGGGTTCATAGGGCCTACGACTTGATGGTACTTAATAACAATAACACCAATATAGAGATCAGTCGGCCTAGTGGAAAGAAAGTGATGCCACTAAGTCAAAGGTGGGTGACATCTAGTCCACGGCTCTCAGGCCTGTTTTTCATTGTTTTTGTTCAAACATTCTTCTAGGTCATATAACCCTGGTATGTCCACTTGCCATACAGAGGTAACTTGTGGTTTCTGTGAAGTCTATAGTCTTCAATATGGATTGAAGCTCAATATTAAGAAGACAAAGATTCTCCTCACTGGGCCAATTGACAGCATATTAGATGGAGAAGAGATTGAGGTTGTTGGCTATTACAGCTTACTCAGATCCACAATCAACACTCTTTACACCAGCAGTCAGTAAATAAAAAAAAAAAACTGCATTGGGAAAATCTGCTGTCATGGACCACTCCAGAGTGCTGAAGAGCAACAATGTCAGTTTAAATACAAAGGTGCACAAAAAAAAGGGGGGGGGGAAAGGGTAAAGACTGTATGGATTGAAACTTAACATCAAGAAGACAAAGATTCTTACCACTGGGCCAGTTGGTAGTACCATGATGTGATAGGGTGGTATTAAAAAGTTCAGAATTCTCTATGTAGGTATCAATTATAAAACTATAGTTATTTTTCTTCAGCCTACAAAACTGATCGCTTAACCTCCAAAGTCTCTGTTTCCTGTCTTTAGTCATGTAAAGTAATTCGATCTGTCCCTTTACCGGAACAGGAAATGCATCTATCCTAGATCCTGGTGAAGCTGGTTCTCCAGTCATATGTAAATTGTATCTTAATCTGCCTATTTACCAGGAAAAGAACTGGGGCCTTCCTGAATTACTGATATTTAAATGGGAACTGTCCTTTTCAGATGTAGAAATTACCTTTTCTTACTAACAAAAGTGCATTGTTAAATGAGCTAGAGTTTCACCCCAGTATAAAACCTGATGGCCACTCCCAGATGAGGAGGCAGTGTCAGAGGTGACTAGCTGTCTCCCAGATCTGTGTAATACAGTGCTTATAGATATTGCAATCTGTTTGTCTTATTGTCGATTGACTATGGAAAGAACCCCTTGTGTTCAGTAACATTTTTGGGGACCCATGAAGGGACCTTCAGACGCACCTGGTAAGTAAAAACTTTTTGTTTTTGCTTGCTGGGGGATTCTGAATCTTGTGGATAGGAGGACCCTGAGAGCAGGTATCTCAAACGTCCAAAGGCGCCACTGAGACCTTTTATCTCAAGAGACTTATGAGAGATCAACTCTTGTCACCCTCCATTGCCTTTGCAAATCCATACACTTTATCTGGTAACTGTGCTTTTAATAAAAATTTCTGTCTGTTTTGGTCAGCCCTAGGGAATGCACGTGTGTGCCTGTAGCTGGCTACCTGGGAGTGGGTTGGTGTGAGCCGTCCATTCCAATCTGAGTGGCTTATTGTGAACTGTCCATTCAGGTCTGAGTGAGTGGGTTAGCGGAAGCTGAACACTGTGACACTGCTGTGTCAAATATGTTAATGGTTACCCATGGCAGACAGTGTTTGGTGGTGCTCCCCGATTAAAACAACTTGGAAGCAGGAATGGCATCTACCTCTGTAATAGCTTGCCTCCAGAAACCCTATGAACCTGGAGAAAGGATGAAAGTCACACAAGTTTTGAGGACTTTTGTTCATAGGGTCACTATGAGTCGCCTATAACTCAAGGGCACTAAACAACAATCAGAAAAGAACGAGGAAACACTGCATGGTTCAAAATCAGGAAGAGAGTGCATCAGGGATGCATCCTGTTCTGCACCTTTTCAATCTGTATGCAGAACAGATCATTCAGGAACCAGGGTTTTATGAGGAGGAGTGTGGCATCAGGATTGGAGAAAGACTTATCAACAACCTATGATATACAGATGACACAACCTTGCTTGCTGAAACTAAAGAAGACCTGAAGTACTTGCTGCAAATAATCAAGGACTATAGTCTTCAATATGGATTGAAGCTCAATATCAAGAAGACAAAGATTCTCATCACTGGGCCAATTGACAGCATGATATTAGATGGAGAAGAGATTGAGGTTGGCTATTACAGCTTACTTGCATCCACAATCAACACTCTTAACACCAGCAGTCAGTAAATTAAAAGAAAACCAAAAAACAAATTGCATTGGGAAAATCTGCTGTCATGGACCACTCCAGAGTGCTGAAGAGCAACAATGTCAGTTTAAATACAATGGTGCACAAAAAAAAAAGGTAAAGACTGTGTAGATTGAAGCTTATCAAGAAGATAAAGATTTAGGGGAGCTCTGGTGGCCTAGTGGCAAGGAGCTGCAACTACAATCCCAGAGGCGCATGGTTCGAATCCACCAGATGCTCTGCCGGGGAAGGAGGGACAATCTCCTCCTGTACCAGTCAGATCTGATTTGACAGTACACACACACACAAAAATAACATAAAATAAAAAAATTTAAAAAAAGAAGATAAAGATTTTTCCCACTGGGCCAACTGATACCATCACAATGCATGGAGAAGAGATTGAAGTTAATTACAGCTTGCTTAGCTGTACAATCAAAACTTTTTGGCCATGGTTTTCTTAATACTTGTTATGCTTCAGATAGTTTGGCAATGACTAAGGATGACAGAAGAAGAATAGATGCCTTCAAGTTGTGGTGCTGGAGGAACATACCATGAACTGCAAAGAACACAAATGTCTGTCTTGGAGAGGGTGAAACCAAGTCTCTCCTTGGAGGCTAGGATTTTTTTTTCCCACAAATAATAATTTTTATTTGTAATTATTAAAAGGCTGAATTTTAAACAGATTCTTGAACTGGTGCAGACAAATGACTTGAAGGAGGCTAGGATTTTGAAGCTCTCCCTCACTTCCTTTGGACACATAGATAGCCAGGAGAGATCAGTTTTTGGAGAAGGACATCATGCTTGGAAGGGTAGACGGACAGCGCGGGATAGGGAGACTCCAGATGAGATGGATTGATACAGTGATTGGGGCAGTGGATGTTGGTGTGTCAGAGTTAGTGAGACTGTCTCAGGACAGGGAAGAGTTCAGAGCTGCTGTACATAGAGTCACATCGCAGGCAACTAAATGGCACATAAAAATAGTAACATACTATGACAGATTTGGAAGCAGGAGTGGCATGCACTTCCTAAATAACATGCCTCTGGAAATTCCATTCACTTTGATTAATTTTGATAGTTGTAGAGGGGCTTCAGGCTTTTTGTTCAGAGGGTTGCTACGAGTCTGCTTGACTAGAAGGCAATCAACAACAACAATAATAGCAAAAATTGATTCCTGGGGCCTTATTTTTTTCCAATCCCTTCAGTGCAGCTTGAACTTCTGTTACTGAACGCAAGGGGTTCTTTTCATAGTCAATTGCCAATAAGACAGATGGATTGTAATAGCCAAAGCAACTTTAGTGCAGATCTCTCATAGCAGTGAGAATCATTTCAAAAACTGTGTCCTTATCTAAGAGTAGTCATTGTCTTTTATACTTGGTTTAAATGTTACAGTTACTAGTAAACAAACAGCCTGTGATAGAGTTTACATATGACTGAGAAAACATTTTCAAAGAGAAAAATGCTAATTCAATTACATATAACTGAGAAAAACATCTTCAAAGAAGTAAATGCTAATCCAGAACAGAATTACATATAACTGAGAAAAACCATTTCAAAGAGGTGAATACGAACCCAGGAAAGATGCATTTCCTTTCCTGGTAAACAAACAGTTTAAAGTACTTTAGATGACTAAATAAAGAAAGAAAAGTAGAGTTCTGGAGCAAACAATTAGTTTTGCAGGCTGGAGGCAACTGACTACAGTTTACAACTATACCATATATTTGAATGATTCTGAATTTATTAATACTACCTTATCAATTTTTCCTTCATCTCTATTAACTCCTGGCATATGATACTTCTAGTGTTACTAATTTTTACTACATTGACTCTGTATTCCTTCTATCTTATTTTTTGAAACTTCATTCAAGATTTTGCCCATAGCATCATCTCTCTGTATTGCAACTCAAGGCTTGCATTTGCTTTTCACAATTTTTGCTTGAGAGAGAGATGCTGAATGAGTTTCCCCCTTTTTATTCTCCAACTCCATCTCTATATACATTCTTTTATAATACTTTGCATTGTTTTCTCAAGTTGACTTTGAAAGCTTCTGTTTATCTCTTTTATTTTAATGCCCCTTCCCTTTCTTTTGGGTTTTTGATGCTCTAATACAATGTTCATAGTCTCTTCTGACATCCATTTTGGTGTTGTTTTTTTTTTTCTTTCACTTCTGTCTTTTCAATGACCTTTTGCTCTCTTAATGGATGATATTGAATGTGGCATCAAGATCAGCAGAAGCCTCATCAACAACCTGCATTATGCAGATGATACAACTTTGCTTCCTAAAAGTGAAGAGAACTTGAAACACTTGCTGAAGAAGTTTAAAGAGTATAGCCTTCAATAAAGACTACATCTCAACATCAGTAAAACAAAATTCCTTCCCACTGAAGCAATAAGCACCGTCATGATACCCGTGATTCAGGCCATGGTTCTTTTCAACCACTTACTATGCATTGAGAGCTGGACAATGAGTAAGGATGGCAAAAGAATTGATGCCTTTGAGTTGTAGTATTGGAAAAGAACACTGACTACCTCATGAAATGCCAAAAGAACAAACACGTATGTCTTGGAGATAGTAAAGCCAGATAGCTCCTTGGAAGCAAAGATGGCAAAGCTTTGCCTCAAATACTTTTAGAATGCTTCTAGAAAAGTCCATTTATTGGAAATGGATATCATACTTAGAAAGGTAGAGGGCCAATGAAAGAGAAGAAGACCCTCAATGAGATGGATTAACACATTGACTGCAGCAATGGGCTTAAATGTGATATGAGGTGATAAGGATGACATAGGAAAGAACAGGGCTCGTCTCTGTAGTTCACAGGGTTGAAATGGGTCATACTGTACTTGAAGACACCTAACAACAACAATATTTGTTACTATCCTAGATTGTGACAATTATTGTCCAGGATTACGCACTGAGCTCATGACAGAGCTGAGGACAAAAATCAGATCTCTGGAATGCTAGCCTAAAGAGAGCTGCGTTGAAAGAGGACACAAAAATATCATCTGTCTCTACTCAAGGCAGCTAGATTGTGTCCATACTAATTTTAGACATTATTTTAAAAAGTTGTCAAAGGCTTTGACTTTGCTTCCAAGAATCTCAGACAGAACATTAAAAGTGCCAATAAAGAATTTTTAATCCAGGCCTGAAATATTTCCTTTATATATACAATCAACTTTTTGGAAACTTGACTTACTCTTTCTATCTCTCCCTTTTAAAAACTACTGTTGTGTATCCCATGGAGCTCTGGTGACTTAATTAACTTGTAGGAATTGTGCTACCAACCCAAAATCAGGCAGTTCAAACCTGCTAGTTGTTCCTCAGGATAAAGATAGGCAAGCTCTTCCTGTGGATTTTAGTCTCTGAGAACCTACTGGAGGGTCAACTGTGAAATGGTTCTTACTCAATAGCAATGAGCTGTGGTGTTATTTTGGTTGGGTTTGATAGTTTTCTGTTTTGTTTCATTTTTTTAGTGTTTTTACTTTAGTTTTAACCTCTCAGAGGTACTAGTGTGTTGAAGACCTGCTTTTTCAATATATAAATCAAAAATTAAATGGAGGAGAAATATGCTAGAGAAAAGGACTGACACTGTCACTTTTGTGACTCATATTCTGATTTTTTTCCCCCCTGTCAGTCTAAGAACCACCCAAGCATCTGTGCTTGCAGAGTTGATCACATGGGATGGGAAAAGTTGGAACTCTGCTTGTTTTAATGTCTCATTCGTTAAAGAAACTATTTAGGTTCCCATATTTCTAAGGTACACACTAACCTCAGGGAAGGCTTCTGCTCTTAATCTGTCAGATAGAGCCAGTCAAACCAGACTCACCAGAAGTAGCGGACTCCTAAAATGGCAAATTGGATGTAGTCAAGTTTCCTTAAAAATCTGTGTGGAATGCAAAGAACCTGAGAAAGATAAAACTATCATGAAAGGAAAGAAATGCCAAAGATTCTTGTTATCTAACTTCAATAATTTGATTTGCTATAGTAATCAAAAGAATATGATGGTTGGCAGAAACAAAAATAAGCAAATGGAGCACAAGAATGGTCCCAAACAAAATTCTCCAACTGATTTTTTACAAAGATATGAAACATTTCAATGAAGGAAGGATAGTCTCTTCAACAAATGATGCTGGGGGAATTACTTTCACATCTTAGTTAAAAATAAACAGAAGAATCTTGAATGAACACTCACAACTTATGTGGAAATTTAAAATCAGAATTCAAGATACTAAAGAGCTGAACAGAAGATTCCAAAAGGCTGCTCGGAATGACAAAGCAAAATACTACAATGAAATGTGCGAGGAACTAGAGTCAGAAAATCTAAAGGGCTGAACTCGCTCAGCATTTCTTAAGCTCAAGGAACTGAAGAACAGATTCAAACCTAGAGTTGCTGTAATCAACGATGCTGTGGGCATAA
>NW_006399781.1:21727795-21734169 GCF_000299155.1 Elephantulus edwardii
GTGCGGTTGGCGCAGGATAGAGCAGGGTTTAGAGCTGTTGTGCATAGGGTCGCTATGAGTTGGAAACGACTTGATGGCACATAACAACAACAACAACTCTAGATTTAAGTGTAAAGTGGCAACTCTAGAATACTTAGAAGAAAATCATCAACACTTTGTACTGGTCCATAAAATTTTTAAAAATTAATAAAATACGATGATCAAGATTAAAAATTTTAATTTGTACAAGACTTCATTAAAAAAGAAAAACAAAACAGAAGCAATAACAAAAATAAACTCTAGTTGATTGTCAGTGATAGTGATTTTTCTGGAGTAAATTATCAAATCTTTCTTCTGAACCATACCTGGATGTATTTGAATTGAATGGCTTTCATTAGTAACCATTTGCACAACCAAGGGACTGCACAAGATTTTTTCTGTTAAAGGGATGAAAAGGCAAGCTATTATTTAGGAGATATAAACCACAAAAAGACTGCAGTATAGAATACATAACTCACACTTACTCATTCACTGTTGTGAAGTCAGTTCTGAATCATAGCTGACCTGCATCAAGTGTCTGAAACTGTAAATTACAAATGGGAGGAGATGTCCCTGTCTTCCTTCCATGGACCTACTGGTGAAGTTAAACTGCCAGATAGATGCCGCCCAAATAGCACAGCTCCTTAAGTACTAGGCCCTCAGTACTTCCTGGAATATATTAAGAACTTTCAAAATTTCAGTAATAAATATTGTTGTTATTGATTGCCTTCAAGTCAAGCTAACTCATAGTGACCCTGTGAACAAAAGGCCTGAAGCCTCTCTACAGGTATAGACATTTATCAAAGTTCATAGAGTTTTCCGAGGCATGTTATTTAGGAAGTGTATGCCATTCCTGAATCCAAAACAGTAAATATATACAACAAAAAATTTTAAGTTAGAAAAAAATTTTTTTTTTCAGTGAGAAAGAAGACAACAAAACAAATTTTTTTGGTGAAAGGGATTTATGGATGATAATTAAGCTATTTGTTCTATTGTTGTCGCTATGTGTTCCCTGAGTTGGAACCAACTGACTGTCCAGCAGGATTTCAGAGACAGTAAATTGCACAGAAAGAGATTGTTCATCTTTCTCCCAAGGAACAGCTTGTGGATTTAAACTATGTGTCTTTGAATTGGCAATGCAGCTCCTTACCTTTATCAATAACCATTAAAATAAGAGGTGGGTGTGTTATGTTCCAAGTAGTGGGTCATACGGAATTTATACGTTCAGCTTTTTGAGAAAGCACCAAACTGCCTTTCAGAATGGTTGTATCATTTTACAATTCCACCAGAACTGAGACACAAAGATTTATACACCAATGTTCATAGCAACATTTTCACCATTGCAAGAACATGGAAACAGCCCAAATGCACAACCACAGACAAATGGATTGAGAAATGTTGGTACATTCACACAATGGAATACTACGCAGCACACAGGAGCAATAACTTTGTAAATTATTACCTAACTTGAGAGGGATTGGAGAGCATTATGCTGAGAGAATTCAGTCCCACAAGAATAAATATTGTATAATTATTGTAGAATGAATATAAGGATCCAAGAGGGGTGGGAGAGGGTGGAAGCAGAGGGATGAGGATGTGCAGAGGGAGGAAGGATTAATCATAGGGTTGTGCAATTTGATGGGTGGGGGGATGAGGGCAATTGAAAGAATTTGTTCTTGAAAACAATATATTTGAATTTTGTAAATAAACTAGTAGAAAATTTAAAAGCAAAAAAGAAAGGGGGGGGGGAAGGAAGCAGTGACAATAGCAATTCCTAACAGAAGAATGGGGTTTCTCATATATTGCTGGTGAGAATATAAAATGGTACAGCACCTTGAAAATCAATTTACTTACAAAAGAGTCAATATGCATTTGTCATTGTTGTTAGCTGCTGTTGAGTTGACTCCAACCTGAAAAAAGCCTTTATGGAAACTTAAACCTTGTCCTATCTGATGTCATCTTTACAATCTGCCTATTGTTTCAGTCACTGTGTCAATTCATCTCATTGAGTGTCTTTTTTTTTTGTCTTTCACTGACCTTTTTTTTTTCCAAGCAAGATGTTCTTTTCCAAGAATTTCACCTTTTCGATAACAAAGTCTCCTTATCCTCACCTCTAAGGAACACTCTAGTTGTGCTTTTTCTAAGATAGATTTACTTGGTTTTTTAGCAGACCATATTCAATACATTTAACCAATACCACAATTGGAAGACATTAATTTTCCTGTGATGTTTGTTGTTGTGTTGTTATGTACCATAGGGTTGGAGCTGACCCATAGCTGCTCCTTCCATGCGTTTTCAGAGGCAGTTAGTTGCATGGGAGGAGATTGTGCATCCTTCTCCTGTGGAGTGGCTAGTGGCCTCAAACCATGTGCAGCTTCTTGCCACTAGGCCACAAAGCATCCATATGAAGCAAACCTTAGTCTTAAAACTTCTATTCTTTACCACTTTAAAGGGTCCTCAACAATATATTTACACAATGCAATACTTTATCACTTTCTGCAAGTGAGTTTGTGTCACCTGAGTAATGCATGTTGTTGATGATTCTTCTTATAACACTGATATTACATTACGTTCTTCTCCATATAGTTCAGATTCTTGAATGATTTGCTCAACATACATATTTAATAGGTATGGAGAAAGGATACAACCCTCATTCACACCTTTCCTGATTTTGATCCCTGCCAACCCCTCCCCTTGTTCTGTTTGAATGGCTGTTTCTTAGTCTACATACAGTTTTGCATTGTTGTTGTTGTTGTTATGTGCTGTTGAGTCACTTCCGACTCATAGCGACCCTATGTACAACAGTCCTAAACCCTGCTCTATCTTGTGCCAATCGCATGGCCTCTGACACACCCATCCCAATTGCCCCAGTCACTGAATCAATCCACCTCATAGAGGGTCTTCCCCTCCTGAGCCGTCCCTCCACCTTACCAAGCATGATGTCCCTTTCCAAGGACCTATCTCTCCTTACAGCATGTCCAAAGGATGTCAGACGAAGCCCCAGAATCCTTGCCTCCAAGGAGTAGCCTGGTTTAACCCTCTCCAGGATGAATCTGTTTGTTTTCTTGGCAGTTCAGGGTACATTCAATACTTTTTTCCAGCACCACAGCTCAAAGGCATCAATTCTCCTTCTATCTTCCATGTATAGTTTTGCATAAGCATAATTAAATGTTCCGAACATCCCATTGTTTTCAATGTTACTGATAATTTGTTATGACCCATAGAGTCTAATACTTTTACATAATAGATAAAACACAAGTAAACACCTTTCTGGTATTCTCTGGACCTTCAGCAAGGTCCATCTGACATCAATAATGATATCTCTCTTTCTGTGACTTTTTATTACAGTGTGACCCAGCATTACATTTTTAAATACTTATCCAAGAAAAATAAAATTTATATCCACAAGAAAATTTGCACATTAATTTTCAGAAAAGCTTTCCTTGTAAAAAACCCAAACTGGAATTAAGTAACCTATTCTTCAATAGGTTAAATGAGCTGTGATAATTCCCATGTAACTGAATCTTACTCAGAATGGGACTATTGATACATGTGTCAATTTGGATAAATTTCAAGAATATTATGGTAAGTGGGAAAAATAAAATGCTCGTTATCAAAAGTTTGTACACTATATGATTCCACTTATATAACATTCTTAAAATGCAAAAATTATAGAGATCTAAACAGAGTAATGGTCGTCAGGAATTAGAGATGATGCTGACGAAAAAGGGAGGTGACTATATCAAGAGACAGGACAAGGGGGATCGTTGGAATGATGAAATTGTTCTGTATCTTGATTGCAATGATGGTTACAAGAATGTATACTTGTGCTATAATGCTATAGAACCATATACACATCATATAGAATACTATTTCCTGATACTATACTACCCGCTTTATAAAATGCAACCATTACAAAAACTGGCTAAAGAAAATGGGATTTTTTTTACTACTTTTCCAACATCATGTGAACTTCTCGTTAATTCAAGATAAAATTTTTATAAATAAACAATCAAACTTCTGTTCCTCAAAAATTATTTCCTGAATTTTGCATAGTATTCTATCATAAGAATGTACCACAATTTCTCAATCCATTTTTTATTGATGGAAAATTGAGCCATTTCCATGTTCTTATCATTGTGTATAATGCTGTCATGAATAATTAAAAATAATCCTAACCCTAAAACTATATAAGATGGGCTGTCTAGAGAGCATTGGCCTAGATGAACTAACTCAGTCTCCTGAGGACAAATGAGGTGGATGAGGGTGGAGAGTGAGGGTGCAGAGGGGAGAAATTTTGAGGCCATCATGAGGGAGAATGTGAAGGAATTAGGAAAGATCAAGTGAGTATCTGAAAAGACAGGATAATAATTAGCATAGATCAATGGTGATTAATTTTATAAAACACAGTGTGTGAGAATGATCATAGGAAGCACAATGTCAAGGGAGGAACGTATGAAATATAATGTATATGAATTAAAAATGAAAATTTTTGCCTTTGCAAAAAAAAATCAACTTTAGCAAAATGAAAACCCAAGTTACAGAGTAGACAAAGTATTGTAAATACATCTGTATTCACTAAAAGGAACATTCTCTGATCTCAAATCCTACTACACAGTCATGATGGTCAAGACAGCATGGTACTAGTACAGTGACAGACACATAGACACAATAGAATTAAAAACCCAGAAATCAGCTCATCTACTTATGGTCAATGAGTCTTTGACAAGGAGATGAAATCAGTTAAGTGGGGAAATGACAGTCTCCTTAACAAATAGTGTTGGCAAATTTGGAAAACCATCTGCAGAAAACTTAAGACTCACACATCACATTATACACAAAAAACAACTCACAGTGGACCAGAGACCTAAAAATAAAACCAGAGGTTATAAAATTAGAGTAAAGCTAGTAAGAACTCTAGAATCCCTAATCTACAACATGAACAGTCTTCTAAGCATAACGAAAAACCTACAACCAGCAGAGAATAAAATAGATAAATGATACCTTCTAAGAACAAATCCCTATACACATCCAAAAACTTTTCCAACAGTGTAAGAAGGAAACCCACTGAGCGGGGAAAAATATTTGGTAATGACATATCTGTAAAGGGGCTTACATCTATAATTTATAGACTACTCCAGCACCTCAACAAGAAAAAAGGTAAACAACCCAATCACAAAATGGGCACAGGATAGGAATAGATATTTCACCAAAGATGATATTCAGATGACAAACAAGCATGTGAAAAATATTCACAATTCCTAGTTACCAGAGAGATGCAAATTAAACAGCTCTGAGATATCATCTCACCCCAGCAACAATAGCAAATTTCAACACTACACCAAACAAGAAATGTGATGAGGTTGTGGAGAGACTGAAACTCTTATTTATTGCTAGATGGAAGGTAAATTGTACAGCCCCTAAGGAAAGTAGCTCTTTCTCAAAAAGTTAGAATAGAAATACCATTTGACCCAACAATTTCACTACTGGGAATATACCCTGAATAAACCAGGGCCATGAGTCAAACAGATGTGTGTTCACCCATGTTTGTTGCTGTGTTGTTCACAATAGCAAAGAGCTAGAAGTAACCCGAGTGTACATCAACAAATGAATGGATATATAAACTATGGTACATACACACAATGGAATACTAAGCAGCATTGAAAAACAATGAACTCATAAAATCATTACATAACATGGGGGAGCGTGGAGGATGTAGTGTTGAGTGAAATATCTCAGTCACAAAAGGACAAATACTGCATAATAATGTTGTTATAAAACAGGAAAAGAATGGAGGAGTTCGGGAGAGAATGGAGAAAGAGTGGATAGATAATGAACACTGTATTAGGACAAATAAGGGGGGAAAACTGAACCAAAAACTGTTTATGTATTATGTTTATGTATGAGAACAATCTCGAACAAGGGGTATATTATGAGGTGCACTGCGGAGGGGAGAAAATGTGCAACAATAAATAAAAATAATTTTTTAAAAAACATCATTTTTCTTTGTTTTTCTTATTCATTGTCTAACTTTGAGATGCAAACAAAGCAGGTGCTTCCTTTAATCTCACTAGAAATGAAAGTAGAGGATAAACTGAGAAGGGGTCCCTTAATATGGCCAACAAATAATGCCCAGGTGTTGACTTCATCTTTTTGGATCTAAATCCCTGCATGATGAAATTCTTTGAAATTGGGGAAGGCAAAAAAAGCATGGCAGTCTCTAGGGACCAGCAGGCCTGCAGATAGATACTGAAGAAACACAGACTTTCCTCTGCAACTAAAAGATAGAGGTCCTCCCCTAGTACTTTTATCTTGAACTTGGACTCCTAGCCTCCTAAACTATCAGAGAATATATA
>NW_006399781.1:21734269-21745680 GCF_000299155.1 Elephantulus edwardii
TTTGCTAAGACCATCCACTTGTGGTACATAATGGCGCCATTAAATAACAGACAGATGGTCATTCAAAGTCTGGCTTCCAGCAGAGATTGGCAATGTGACAAGGGAGTCTCCACTATGGAAATGAAATGAACAAATCTGTTGGTCTGTTAGCCTTCTTCTAAAATCCCTAAAGTCCAAAGAAGGAGAATGGCAGCTGATGGGTAATTCTGAAAGCAGAAGACACAGTCCGGGCACATCTCTGCTCTGCCTCAGGCATGCCCTGGAGGCAATTCTCCGTGCTGTTATTTGCAAAAGACAGAGGTCTCTGAATGCCTGAACATCTGGTGCCCCGCTCATCACTGGGAGCAGAAGGGCTGCAAAGACGGTTTTTCTGTATAGTTTGGCAAAGCGCTCATTTTCTGGATCAGAGACTTCAGAAAGAGTGTTTGTTTGCCATCTGAAGCATTCTTGTATGCTGCCCTTTTCCCTGCTGGGATTCTTAATTTAAGGGCTCTGTTTGGAAAGTTAGATTTCTGCCCAGCAAATTTGTTTTTGTAAGCGGTCTCCAAATCAATGATTTCTTTAACATGTTATGATCTCCTAATATCTGGGCTGAAATTCACCAGTTTCACTAATTAGAAGGTTGTTATAACTGAACAAAGGAAATTCTGATCTTATGAGAGCCTTAAAACTGGTTCATGAATGAAAAGGGTGGAAACAACCAAAGCAGGAGTTAACTCTAGTTTCCCTCTCTGTGAAGTAAGAGTGCGACCAGGAAGTAGCATCATTTAAGCCCTCACTTCGTGTTGTTCTGTGCTTTCAAGTTGGAACTGACTCAGAGCTGACCCTCCAGCAGGTTTTCAGAGACAGCAAATTGCATGAATTGTAATCTTTGATCTTCTGCATAAGTGCTTCAAATCTTTCTCAATTTCAGCAAACCAGGTCATGTCATCTGCATAATGGAGGTTGTTGATGAGTCTTCCTCCAGATCCGATGCTACATTTCTCTTCACAGAGCCCAGCTTCTCAAATGATTTGCTTTTCATACGATTGAATAGGTTTAGAGATAAGATACAACCCCAATGCACACCTTTCCTGATTTAAAACAGGTGGTATAGCACTGGTCTGTGCGTTGCTGTACAGAGGTAACTCATGGTTGCTGTGATGCTGAAGCCTGTGACAGTGATGTGCCAATCGTGGTAATGGGCACCCATGGTGGACAGTGTTGGCTGGAGCTTCCCGACTAAATCAAGCCTGGAAGCAGGAGCGGCATCCACTTCCGAAATGGCTTGCCTCCGGAAACTCTATGTACGAACAGTGCTCAGGCTGTTCGTTCATAGGGTCGCTATGAGTCGTCTACGACTGGACGGCATTAAACAACAACAACAACAGTGCTCCCTTGCTTTGTTTGGACCTTAGCTTCTTGATCCAGGTATAGTTTGCACGTAAGCACAACTAAGTGTTCTTGGAATCCCATTCTTCTCAATATTAGCAATAATTTGTTATGGATTCTATCTTAACATCAAGAAAACATTCTCATCAATGAACAGTTAGACAACATCATGATAGATGGAGAAAGATTGAAATTGTCAATGGATTCATTTTACTTGGATCTATAGTCAACATAGTTGATATCAGTAGATCAGGAGAAGTATTGCATTTGGAAAGTCTGCAATCAGCAACCTCTCCAAATTAATGAGGAACTATGACATCAGTTTAAAGAATATGGCCACGGTCTTTTCAGTCACTAGCTATGCATCTGAGACCTGGAAAATGATTAAGGATGACAGAAGAATTGATGCCTTTGAGTTCTGTTTCAGAAGACTGCTGAATATCCTGTGGACCGCCAAAAGAACAAATAGATAAGCCTTGGAGAATATACAGCCAGAGTCCTCCTTGAAGGCAAAAAATGTCAAAGCTGTGTCTCACATAATTTGGGCATGTTGCTAGGAGAGGCTATTCCTTGGAGAGGGACGTCAAGCTTGGAAAGGTAGAGAGGCAGTGAAAGAGGAAGATCCTCAATCAGATATATTGACCAGTGACTGCTACAATGGGCTCGAGTGTGTTAGAGAAGAGGACGACGTAGGACCGGACAGGATTCAGATCTGTTGTTCACAGCATAGTGATGGATCATAGTTGACTCAACGGCACCGAACAACAACAAACACACAGGAATGACAGAGCAGCTGGTGGATCTGAGCTATATCCCTTTGTATTGGCAGTGCAGCTTCTTACCCCTAGAACACCAGAGCTCCCTTCTCATCCTGCCTGAATCCACATTTAATACCCTTCGTACCAGCAGTCTTAGAAACTCTAAGGAACATAGAACTCTTTGAGAGGGGCTGCAGTTTTATAAGAAAACATAAAGAAAAGAATCTCAGGTCCTTACTCTTCTCAAAACAGCTCTTTAGGGCATAGCTTTTGCTTTCCAGAGTCAAATCTGGATACTAACAAGGATTATGAGACTTGGACAACTTTTAAAAATCCAATGACAGAACTTTCGAAATCCAAAGACAGAACTAGCTAAACTATGATCCATACAGATTTTCCCCTGCTTGTTTCACTTCTATTTTTGTTGTTGTTGTTGTTGTGGATGTTGACATAGCTTCTCTCTCCTGATTCCTCAGTTTAGATTAATGAAAACATCACCTTCCCAGTTTCTTGTCACTTTGATTCCTCAACGCCATCCACCTAGAATGTCCACTAAGTCTTATTGGCACTGTTTTTCAGGCCATTCACATCTACTCTTTCATTTTTAAAACTCCTTCCTTGAATACAGCTTTATTGAGTCTGTATGCTTGCTGCCAAGTTTAGTTCACTGGTGTAATTCCTCTCATTTTTGCCTTTATTGAATCTATCCTGAATAATTTTGCCCAACTTTTTTTCCCCCCTGAGGAATTCTGGTTTCTCCAAAACAAGCTTGGAAGCAAGAGTGGCATCCGAAATCGCATACCTCTGCAAACTCTATGAATGTGGAAAATGATGAAAGTTTTACAAGTATTCAGGTATTTCGTTCATAGGGTCTATGGCACACAACAACAACAATAACAATGAGAGAGCTCTGTTGGCCTAGTGGATAGAAAGTGATGCTACCAAGCCAAAGGTGGGCGATTTTACTCTGTGGCCCTCAGGTCTTGTTTTAACTGTTTTTTGGTCAAATATTCTTCTAAGTGGTATGGCACTGGTCTGTTCATTTGCTGTACAGAGGTGACTTGTGGTTGCTGTGATGCTAAACACAGTGGCACTGATGTGTCAAATATGATAATGGTTACCCATGATGGACAGTGTTTGGTGGAGCTCCCCGATTAAAACAAGCTTGGAAACAGGAGTGGCATCCACTTACAAAATGTTTTGTCTCTGGAAACTCTGTGAACTTGGAGAACAGATGAAAGTTAAAAAAGTATTCAGGTCTTTCATTCATAGAGTCACTATGAGTTGTCTATGACTTGATGGCACTTAACAATAACAGCAAGGAGTCCTGGTAGTATTGTTCAAAGGGAGTTAAATTACTAACTCAAAGGCAACACCTTTCTTAAGTTTTGAATTTACCAGTAGCTCCACAGGAGAATAAAAGCGTAACTTCCTTCCATGTGTTTTACAACCTCCAGAAACTTGAGTCAGTTCTGACTTGATGGCTTTGAGAATGAATGAATAAGTTTCCTAATGTAGAACTCAGACCACTGAGTCCCCATGCTCAGAGAGGATTTGTACTCTCTCATTACTTAATAAAATTAAGTACAAAGGTCTTTATTGTGAATCTTCCTTTCCTCTTCTATTGATTCTTGTCTCACACAGAGTCAGGGGCCTGACTGCTGCCACACTTTTTTCAACCCTGAGATTGTTCAGAGAGCCTCCCACCTCTCTCCACTTCATCCTTCAGTGCTTATCCCTATTTTAATTTCTTTAAGAAGTTTACCCTCAGCTTTCAACTGCATATACTTTCTACCCTCTCTAAGTTGTCTTCACACTCAAAATTTATTACCAAGCAGACAGCAATATTTTAAGTAAGAGAAGCAATTCCTTTTCAAGATGTTTTGAGATCAATTCACATATTGACTGCTGATAAATGCCCTTGACTGTTTGAAATGGATTAGCTTCACTTGAATGAGGGCCAGATGGTACTTCCATCCAACATGACTCTTGGCTAGCCTGTAGACCAGAGACGACAGTAAAACACGTTTATTTTGTTTGTTGGGGTTGGTTTTATTTTTTATTGGACAAACCACAGACCACTAATATCTTTGAAACTCAAACCCTGGCCTCCCTGTCTTTACATCAGATGTTTTGTTTGAACAAGAGAGTTCAATTTTATGAGAAAGGTCACTGTTGCTCATATTGCTACAAGCTTCAAAGGATCGTAGCTTATTTTATGCAATCTTCAGCCAGTCTTCCGTATTCCCCTTTGAAGAAGGCATCCTCTCCTTTTGGTGTGAAGAACAGAGTGAGGTGAGTGAACAGTTGGACCAAGATGCTTATTAGAAAATCTAAGGAACATGGTACCTTAGGTCACTCTCAGAGACGAGCTGTAGTTCTATAAGAAAACATAAGGAAAAGAATTTCAGGCCTTTCTCTTCTCAGAGTAGCCCTTCAGGTCATAGCTTTTGCCTTCCAGAATCAAATCTGGGAACTAACAAAGATTATGAAACTCGGACAACTTTTAAAAAGCTTTTTATTATCATTTGAGCTAAAGTTTTCAGAGCATATTGTATTTAATTTAAGCATTCATATATGTTTTTTCTTGTTTTTTTGTTTTTGTTGGTTTATTTTTCCTTGTTGTGTACCATCAAATCAGATCCGACTGGCACAGGAGGAGATTGCTCCTCCTTCTCCAGCAGAGCTTCTCATGGATTCAAACCATAGGCCTTCAGGATTGCACTGCAGCTTCTTGCCACTAGGCCACCAGAGTGCCCTACGTTCATGCATGTTCTATCTTATGACCTTGATAACAATACCCATATTATATCATCAGGTTCCCAAGATCTCTTGGTGACTCTTGTTGTCATTAATGTCTCTCTGTTTCCTTCCTACTTTCTGAATTTTACGTTTGATGAAATGCTCCTCTTGTGAGCATGTGGACTTGAGTGTTCTAAGTGCTGAGTTTCTCCCGTACTAAGTATCGAGGTTGAGTGTGTTTGCTTACCTTATTGAGCCTGTCCATTGCTTGGTTGTGGCAAAGACTCAACAGTTCCATTTCTGGCTCAAAAAGAAGGGGGTTTATCTTTTAGAGAATTCTACTGGTCTCTGTCCATCCAGTAAACTTGTTGTTATTGTGATTTACAGTTGGCTTTTTAAAAAATTGTGATTTTAATGAAAGTTTAACAGAAAGGTTGGGTTTTTCATTCATTCATTCATTGTGACACATTTACTTCCTTCCTCTTCCTACTGTACACTTTGCAATACACTTCTTGTTTCAGATTGCAGGCATACATATAATGTCTAATCATAGATTCCATTCAGACAGCTCTTCCCCTCATGTGTTCCAATGTACTGTTCATTGTCTATCCACTCTTTTCCTGATTTAGTGTTTTGCTAAACATTTACTTCAACTCTATACACGGCCTTTGATGGTATCCTTTTCAGAGTGGACAGCAGTGGTAGGTGGACACCATTCAACTCTTCTGGTTTCAAGGTCTTAGAAGTTGAGTATCTTAGTCTGTTGGTGCTATGGGTACATTGTTTCCATGGCTGAAGAACTTTTAATATGAATTTTTCTCTGCCTTGTTGGAAAAAGCCAATGTACAGAAAGTTAATTTCCACAGGCTTACCACTTTTCTGATTTGAAATTGTGATGATTTTTTTCTAAAGTATACAAAAACACTTAAAAGACTCACATATGTAGTTAAACACTTAAAGTGTAGTTTGAAATTCTACAAGGCAGAGATGAGTGTTACTATGTACAGTATCATATAAATCTTTTTTTACCCCAAACAAATATGCATACACAAATATTTTAAAAATAGATTCACATTAATCACTCTGCCATCTGGATCTTGTTTTGACTTTCTTTCCTTTAATGTTACCTTGTGTAGTCTTTCACTGTCAGTAAGTGTAAATAAATACACATAAACATTTGAATCAACCTTTATGGATTTGCTTTTAAGGATGTATTTTATTAGATGTGTAATATTCTTTCATTACTAGATTTGAACATTAATTATCTTTCCTGATTCTATTTTATTTCTAAATTTTCATTTTTTGTTGTTGAGACTATATACTGCAAAACATACACCAATTCAGCAGTAGATTTAGTGATATCGTTCTCATTCTTCAAGCTACACAGCCATTCTCCTTCTTTTTCTGAGTTGTTCCTCTTTAGTAATTTAAAGGCATAAGGGATATCACTGCTGGTTTCAGGTTAGTCTTGGATAAAAGCAGGGAATACCAGAAAGATGTTTGGCTGTGTTTTATTGACTGTTCATAGGCAGTTGATTGTGTGGATCATAACAAATGATGGCTAACATTGAGAAGAATGTAAATTACAGAACACTTAATCATGTTCATGTGCAATCTAGACCTAGACCAAGAAGTTTCTGTTTAAACAGAACAAGAGATCACTACTTGGTTTAAAATCAGGAAAGATGAGCATCAGGGTTGTATGCTTTTAACATACATCTTCAATCTGTATCTTGAACAATCATTTGAGAAGCTGAACTGTGTGAAGATCAACGTGGCACCAGGATTTGAGGAAAACTCATAAAAATCCTGCTTTATTACACAACCTTGATTTCTGAAAGCAAAAAAGGACTTGAAGTACTTACTACAGAAGATCAAACACAATAGCCTATAATATGCTTTACACATCAACACAAAGAAATCCTTACCAATTACCAATAGGTATAGTATTGTTGCAAATGGAGAAAAGAATAAAGTTGTCAATGATCTCATTTTGCCTGAATGCACAATCAACAGCAAAGGTAACAGCAGTCATGAAATCAAAACTTGAGTTGCTTGGGAGAGGTCAAGGACCTCTCCTCCTATGTCTTAAAGAGCAAAGATGTCAGTTTAAAGACTACACTGCGTCTGATTCAGGATGTGGTCTTTTCAATCACTTGCTATATATCTTCAAGTAGAACAGTTGTTCTAAATTCTAAAAATAAAAGAATAGATGACTTTGAGTTGTGGTGTTGGAACAGAAGTATAGAATATCCCATGGACTTTAAAAGAACAAAAACAGTTATTTCTTGGAGATGATGTGGTCAAGGTGTTCCTTAAAGGAAAGTCTTGTGAAGCTTTCTCTCACATACTCTGCACATGCTTTTAGAAGGGTCCAGCCCTTGGAAAGGAACATCGTGTTTAGAAAGGTGGAGGGCTCAATGACATGGATTGACTATAACAATGGACTTCAGCATATCATGAGGCTGGTGTAGAATAGGTCAAGGTTCAGATCAATTATTTGTAAGGTCACTATGAGTTTGTAGGTGACTTGAAGGCACCTCACAACAACAACAATACCACATAAGTCCCCTGCTTTCCAACTCACTCACTCTTTGTTGTCAAGCCAGAAGCAACTTGTAGCTGATGCTTCAGTTGTTTTTCAGAGACTGTAAATGGCAAAGTAGGAGATTTTTCATCTTTCTCCCACAAAGCAGATGGTGGATTAGAACCACCTACCTTTAGGTGTTAGACAGGGGCTGGTTTTTGATTGTTTGGTTGGCCAGAAGCCTCTTGTTGGAGACCATGAGAGCCTGGGGTGCGGGCCTGGGATCTTTGAAAACTTATGTGGCTTTGGAGGAGTGAGTCTTTCTCTGTGTTGGATGGGGGCTGGTTCTGGATTGTTTGATTGGCTGGAAGTCTCTTGTTGGAGCCAATGAGAGCTTGAGGGGCAGGCCTGAGGTCTTTGAAAACTCATTTGAGCCCTCAGGCCTGCGTACCTCAGGCCTGGTTTTAATTGTCTTTGAAATGAACAGTCTCCTAAATAGTACAGCACTGTTCTGTCATTTCTTTGTATTGAGATAACATTGGATTGCTGTGATAATGAATGGTGTGCCATTGGTCCATCAAATGCCATAATGGTTACACATGGTTGACAATGTTTGGTAGAGCTCACTGATTAAGACAGGCTTGGAAGTGGGAGTGGCATCTACTTCCTAAACATGCCTGTGGAAACTCTATGAACTTTGTGAAAGGACAACAGTTATAGAATAGGGTTAAAGTCTTTTGTTTATAGTATCACTACTCAACAATACTTAACAACATCCACTTGCTAAACTACATGCCTCTGGAAACTGTAAACTTGGAGAAATGACCATAGTTATAGAAAGTCTTCAGGCCTTTGTTCAATGGGGTCTCTATGAGTCATGCTCGACACTACGGCAATCAACAACAACAACCACCACCTTTAGGTTGGCAAGCTCCCTAATCACTTGACCCCTCCCAAGTTCCTGTTTCAAGTTGCTGTTGTTGATTTGGACCCATATACATTTTTTTTGTTATTTTAATGAAAGTTTACAGACACTTTCGGATTTCCATTCATTCACTGTTGGACACTTTCCTCCCTGCCCACCCCCTTCCCCCAGTTTGCTTTTCTCTTTGAAAAGTAAACAAACAAACAAACAAAATTCTTTTATTGTTATATAATCTCCGCCTCCCCTGAGTCCACTCCACTATGCAGTTTTCATTCTGGACTCTTGTCATGACAATAATACCTAATCATATATCCCTCCTAAACAGTTCACTCCCTCATCTGTTTCAATGCAGTATACATTACTTATCCCCTCTTAGTTTCCCCCCAAACCCAATGACAGTCCTGCTTTACACAGTGGCAGGAAGCAGTATTTGTCTTTTTGTGACTGAGATATTTCACTCAGCATAATGTCCTCCAGGGTCACCCATTTTGTATAATATTTCATGAGTTCATTGTTTTTCAATGAAGCATACTATTCCATTGTGTGAACATACCACAGCTTCTGAGCCATTCATTTGTTGATGAGAATTCGAATTGTTCCCAACTCTTTGCTATTATGAACAAAGTCACAATAGACATGGGTGTTTATATATCTGCTTGGGTGGCAGTTCTGGTTTCTTTAGGGTTGATCCCATATAAATATTTCTTTAAAGAACATAATGTTTTTATGCTGTGTGAAGTAACTATGTCCCACAAGGACAAATATTGTATAAAACCATTACTATAGAATGAGTATAAGGATGAGGTGGGTGGAAGCAGAGGGATTAGGATGTGTGGGGCAGGATTAATCATGGCATTGTATAATTTGATGGGTGGGGCAGGTGAGGGAAATTTGAAGAATCTGTTCTGGAAAACAGTGTATTTGAATTTTGAAATAAGCTAGTATAATAATAAAAAAATTAAATATGAAAGAGCATAATATCCAATGCAGAATCTTAAAAGCTAGTTAAGTTAAACTACTGTTCAGTTTTAAAATTACTTCAGGGGACGTTTTTGGTTTAAGGTTTAAGTATTTTTCAGGAAAATTGTTTCAGGAGTTTATTTATCTTCCGTGGCTCCAGAAAGTCTAGAGTCTATGAGAGTTTGTCATACAGGCCCGTATTTCCCATTAGTGATTAAGATTCAACTGTAGAGTCTTTGCCTAAAATATTCAATAACAGTAGCTAGGCACAATCTAGTTCTGGCTTCAAGGCAGAGAGAGACAGTGGTTCATAAAAGCCCTCAGATGCACATTCCATATTCTTCCCCTGTTCCTACTCTCCTTTTTCTCCTGCTCCAGGTGAATAAAGACCAATTGTTGTACTTGGGTGGCAACTTGCAAGCTTTATTAAAATCCCAGCTACTACACTAGGAAGTTGGACGTTAGAACCCAAGTAAGGAGTACATTATTCAGCCAGTTAACTGAGATGTGCCATGAAACCATGACCTGAGACCTCCAAGCCAAGGAACAGAATCCCACAGGCTGCCTCCACAGCTATGTTTTTCTCAATTCCCATCCCACTTTACCTCTGGTAAGTACTAGTAAACTTTCATTTCTATGTATTTGGTTTTGCTTGAAGGGTTTTTTAAATAATTTTTTGTGTGATTTTTAATGAAAGTTTACAGAAAAGTTAGACCTTAATTCATTTATTGTTGCATTTTACCTCCTTCCCTACCTTCCCCCTTCTCAGTTCACTTTTTCTTTTTAATATTCATTCTAGTTGCACAATCATCTCCCTCCCCTTCTACCCCCATTCCTCTTTGCAATGTACCTCTTATTCTAGGCTATTGTCTTACATACATGCCTAATACAATATACTCCTTTTAAACAGTTCTTTCCTTCATCTGTTCCAATGAAATGTTTATTATCTATCCACTCTTATCCTACTCTCCTCCCAACCTTCCTACTCAAATCTGCTTTATAACAGTGGTGCAGTTCAGTTTTTGTCCTTATTTCCTCAAGGGTCACTTATGTTGTGCAATGCCACTGATGAAAATATAGCCTTCAGAAACCAGAACCACCATCCAAACAGATATATGCACATCTAGGTTTATTGCTGCGTTATTCACAATAGCAAAAGATGGAAGCAACCCAAGTGGTCATGAACAAATGGATAGAGACTTATGGTATGTTCACACAATGGAATATTACACAGCACCGAAAAACAATGAACTCATTGTTTGACAAAAAAATCCAAAAACATTGTTTTTATATGTTGTTCCTGTCAGATGCCATTGAGTTAGTTACAATTCATAGTGACTCTATGAACAACAGATCTGAACCTTGCCCTATCATGTGCCATCTTCATTACCTCTGATATGCTCCAGACAAATGTTACAGTCACTGTGTCAATTCATTTTATTGAGTGTTATCCTTCCTTTCTCTGACTCTCAACCTGCCTTGCATGATGTCCTTTTCAAGAATTGACCTTTCATGACAACATACCCACAGTATGTGCGACCAAGTTTTACAATTCTTGCATCTAAGAAGCACCTTCCTAACTTCCTCCAAGGCAGACTTTTTGTTCTTTTCACTTTAAGGTAATTCATACTCTTGTTCTTTTGTGATTGGTTTGTTTCATTCAGTATGATGTCTTTAAGCTCCATGCATAGTGTCGTGTGTATTAAGACTTCCTTTCTTCTACTGACTGAGTAGTATACCATTGGGTATACAGACTATGTTTTGTGTATGCATTCTTCTGCTTGATGAACATTTAGCTTGTTTATACCTTTTGTCTGCTGAGAATAGTATTGCAATGAACATTAGTGTTCAGGTCTCTTTTTGAATCTCTGCTTTCATTTTTTTCAGGGATACATACCTAGGAGTCATCCGTTCTAAGGCCCCATAGAGGGAAAAAAATAAGGAAATCCCGGCAGGCACAGCAGAAGGGCAGAAGGGGTCCTGAAATCATCTGCCACATCCCAGGTAAACATGGAGTCCCAAGGCCACAGCATGCAATCTGTTCGGGCCCTCGGGCCAAGGGAAAAAACCTACGCACACACTAGCTCTACAGGACACATCACCTTCGCTCAGAAGCATTGCCACTGAA
>NW_006399781.1:21748317-21752030 GCF_000299155.1 Elephantulus edwardii
AACAAATTGTGACTGACTCTGAGAAGAATGGAAAGCCCAGACACTTGATTGTGCTAATGTGAAACCTATATTTGGACCAGAGGCAGTCATAAGAACAGAGTAAGGAAACACTGCATGGTTCAAAATTGGGAAGGGTGTGTGCCAGGGAGGTGTCCTATTTCCATACCTTTTCAATATACATGCAGAACAGATTATCCAGGAGGCTGGGCTGTATGAGGAGAAGTGTGGCATTAGGATTAGAGGAAGATTCATCAACAATCCGTGTTATGTATATGACACAACCCTACTTACTGAAACTGAGGAGGACCTGAAGCACTTGCTGCAGAATGTCAAGGACTGCAGCTTTCAATATGGATTAAGGCTCAATGTCAAGAAGACAAAGAGTCTCACCACTGGGCCAATTGGCAGCATCAGGATGGATGGTGAAGAGATTGAGATTGTTCATAATTTTAGTTTGCTTGGCTCCACAGTCAATACTCTTGGTACCAGCAGCCAGGAAATTAAAAGATGTATTGCGAGGGAAAATCTGCTGTTAGAGACCTCTCCAAAGTACTGAAGAGCAATGTTACTCTGAAGACTAAGGTGTGCATGATATAGGCCATGGTCTTTGCAATGACTTGCTATGCTTCAGAGAGTTGGACAGTGACTAGGAATGATAGAAGGAGAACTGGTGTCTTTGAGCTGTAGTGTTGGAGAAGAGTATTGAATATACTCCTAAGAAAATGAACCTATTTGTCCTAGAGAGGATTAAACCAGGCTGCTCCTTGGAAGCAACGATTCTGAAGCTTCATCTCACATACTTTGGACATGTTGCAGGGAGGGACAAGTCCTTGGATTAGGGACGTCATGCTTAAGAGGGTGGAGGGACAGCACAGGAGAGGAAGACCCTCTATGAGATGGATTGATTCAGTGACTGGGGTAATGGGGGTAGGCGTGTTAAAGACAGTGAGATTGTTACGGGATAGAGTAGGATTTAGGGCTGTTACACATAAGGTCGCTATGAGTCGCAAGCAACTCGATGTCTCATAACAACAAGACATTCAGTAACATACTTATTTGCTCCAACTCAGAACAACTTCTTGGTGATTCTCCAGCAGGTTTTCAGTGGCTGTAAAATGCACAAGGGGACTTTACCTGTTATTGTTCTGAAGAGTAACTGATAGATTCCAACCAACCAGTGCAACTTCCTACCCACTAGGTCACCATACCTCCCTTGATTATACTGTTTTTAAGTCTTGTTGAGTGTGACATTTTGACAGATGGATAAAAGATGAAAGTTGCCAGTGATTTCATCTTGCTTGACTTCATAATTAACACCCATGATACTAACAGTTGAGAAACGAAAAGACATGTTGCAGTGGGGAAATCTGAAATCAAGGTCCTTTCCAAGGTGTTAAGGAACAATGATGTCAGTTTAAGAACTCGAGTGCTTCTGATCAAAGCCATGGTCTTTTCAATTACTTGCTATGCTTCAGAAAGCTGGACAATGAACATGAGTGACATAAAAAGAATTTATACTTTTGATTTGAGGTGTTGGAGTAGAGTATTGGATATCTCACAGACTGTCAAAAGAACAGGCAAATATGTTCTTGCATATTCCTTGGAAGCAATGTTGATAAATTTTTCTCTCACTTATTTTGACATGTTGTTGGGAAGGGCCAGTCCTTGAAAAGGGACATCATGCTGCGAAAGGTAGAGGGTCAGCAAAGGAGAGGAAGACCCTTAATAAGATGGAGAGACACAGATACTACAGCATCGGGCTCAGGTATAACAGAGATAAATAATGAGGACGGCACAGGATAGGACAGCGTTCAGAGTCATTGTTTATAAGGTTGCTGTGAGTCATAGTCAGCTTGACTGTGTCTAACAACAACAGTAACTAATGACGTTGAACAACTCTTGATCTATTTAGTAGCCATTTGAACACCCCTTTTGGTGAAATGTCTCTTCAAATTCTTGCCTATTTTGTTACTGGGTCATTCAACTTTCTGTTGCCTCAGTTTTAGCTATAATTTTGTTACTAGATATTTGTGGACTATATGGTTTCTGAAGCTATTCTCCCAGTCAGTAATTTGTCTTTTAACTTTTTTTGGTAAAGTCTTTTGATTAAAAAACGTTCTTCATTTGTATGATGTACCATTTGCTTATTTTGTCTTATGTGCTTGTGCTTTTGTAATTAGATAATGAATTCTTGACATCAAGGCCTGACAACACTGTCACTGCTTGCTCTTCTAAATATTTTATGATTTTCATTTGTATATTTTGATCTTTAATTTATTTTGAGTTTGTTTTGTGTATATTATGAGGCATAGATCCTGTTTCATTTTTCTGCATGTGAACAACTAGTTTTTCCAGCATCATTTATTGAATACATTCTTCTTTCTCCATCAACTGGACTTAGCACCTTTGTCAGAAATCAATTGACCATAGATTTATAGATTTATTTTTTGTGTCTGGGTTGATTTCACTGGTATATGTGGCTTTTGTTGTACCAGTACGTGGCTGTTTTGATAACTAAAGCTGTATAGTATTTTTAACATCAGATAGTGTAGCCCACCTACTTTGGTTTTGTTTTTCAACATTGTTTTAGCTACTTAGGGCCACTTGTCATTCTATATAATCTGAGGATTAGTTTTTCTATTTTTGTAAAGAAGGCTGTTAGAATTTTGATCAAATTGTATACTGAATATTTATATCAGTTTGAGTAGTATTTACATACTAACAATGTTAAGTCTTCCAATCCTTGGACATATATACTGTTATTTTTAAATAGGACAAAGGAGTTCCATGGGTACAATATTTGCATTAACATTTTGGGTCAAGAGTGCTGGGTTTTGCCCCAAAATATTCTCTTAGGAGTAGCATATTATTCAGTGGTATCACATCACTTAGGAATTTAGGAAATCTAGACTCCAACATTGACTTTTTGGTTTGGGGCCATTTGATATCTTCATGTAACTTCTGTAATTTCCTTTGTCTTTTCTCTTTATTTCTATTTCTGTGCTCATGTTGTTATTGTTGTTAGGTTCCTCAAGTTGAGGACAACTCATAGAGACCTTATGGACAACAGATCTGAACCTTGTCCTATCCTGTGTCATCCTCACAATCTCTAACACAAGCTCTGACTATGGTCACTGTGTAAATACATACACGTCGTTAAGGATCTTCCCTCTCTTTTGTCCCCCTCCCTTTTCGAAATATCATGTCCATCTACAAGGAATACCCTTTTCTGAGCTCATGAGAATTTTGCTATTCCACCTCAAATTTAGTACTTCTTTGCTTTGCTCAAGTATATCTCTTTTTGTGTCTGTCTTGTTTTACTTAGTGTAGTATCTTCTGGGCTGTCCAAGTTATGTAGTGTTTGTGAATTCTTTGTTATTCTCTAGTGTGGCATTCCGTTGTACATATGTACTTTAGTTGTTATCAACTCACTTGTGGATAGATTCTTAGGTTGTTTCCCTCACTTTGCTGTTGTAAATAATGCTGCGGTGACCACAAGTGGCTATTTATCTGTTCAAATCCCAGTTCTTAGTCCTTTGAGATCTAGAACTAGTAATAGGATTGCTAGATCAAAATATGTTTATATTTCTCCTTTTTAAAGGAAGTGTTGCACCTTTTCTATCACGGTTGCTCCATTCCACAGTCCCATCAGCAGTGGATGACAGTTCCAATCTATTTTTAAAATTTGTTAAAATGTCATTCACGTATACTTA
>NW_006399781.1:21752130-21753543 GCF_000299155.1 Elephantulus edwardii
GGAGATGGATGTTGAAGGGAGTGGGTAGAAGTGGATGGGTATCTTGCCTGGTGCATGGTGGAGCAGGGAAATAAGTGGGTAAAGACACATGTGCCGAGGGGAGGGACAACACTGATACAAATGGTTAACTCCACAAAAAGGGATATATCTTTCACTTTGCTATAAAATGCTTGTCTGTTTGATACTTCTCTAAATCTGAACATTCAGATTAAGACAGACTAGGAAGAAGGATTGGCCATCACTTCTGAAATAGTAGGCCTCCAAAGACCCTATGTACAACAGAACACATGTAGATAAGAGAAAGGACAACTGAGGCTGAGCTTTCAGGTATAGAAATACAAAGGAGGAGGAACAGTTGTAAGCAGACACTAATGATTGGGACATGGAATGTGAGAACCATGAATGTAGGAAAATTAGAAATTGTTAAGGAAGAAATGGAATGCATAAATATGACATAATAGGCATTGGGGAGATGAGATGGACTGGCATGGGGCATTTTGAGTCCGATGATCATATGATATATTACTCTGGAGATGAAAAGATGAGAAAAAATGGAGTTGCTTTTATAGTTAAGAAAGCCATTGCTAGATCCATATTGAAGTATAATATTTTGAGTAACAGGATAATATCCATATGCATACAAGGAAGGCCAGTGAATACCACTATCAGTCAGATATATGCACCAACAACCAGAGCCAAGGAAGAGGAGATAGAAGATTTTTACCAACTCTTACAGTCGGAGATCGATCAAACATGCAATCAAGATGCATTGATAATAATGGGTGACTGGAATGCAAAATTTGGGAATAGAGAAGAACATTCAGTAGTTGGAAAACATGGACTCGGTGACAGAAATGGAGCTGAAGAGAGGATGATTGAATTTTGCACAATCAATGACTTATTCATTGCAAATATGTTTTTTAAGAGACATAAATGCAGGTTATATACATGGATTCACCTGATGCTATGCATAGGAATCAGATTGATTACATCTGTGGAAAGAACCGCTGGAGAAGCTCAATATCAGCTATGAAAACTAGGCCGGGGGCTGATTGTGGAACAGACCACCAACTACTCAAATGCAAGTTCAAGCTGAAACTGAGGAAAATTAAACCTAGTCTACGGGAACCAAAATATGACTTTGAGTCTATCCCACCAGAATTTCGGAACCTGCTCAGAAACAGGTTTGAGGCCTTGAACACTAATGAGCGAAGGCCAGATGAGTTGTGGGAGGATATCAAAGGTGTCATCCAGGGAGAGTGCAGGCGGTCATTGCAAAGACAGAAGAGGAAGAGAAGACCAAAATGGATGTCAGAAGAAACTCTAAAAATTGCACTAGAGCGCAGAGAAGCCAAAGCAGAGAGAAGAATTCAAGATCCTGAAGAGTTGAATAGAAGATTTCTAAAGGCAGCA
>NW_006399781.1:21759526-21771866 GCF_000299155.1 Elephantulus edwardii
TCCACTTTTCAAGATCTCTTTTTGTTTCTTGTAGTAATGTTTTGTAATTTTCTTGGAAAAGGTCCTTTGTACTTCTGGTTAAATTTATTCCCAAGTATAAGTATACTTATTAATTTAACGTAGACATTATGGACCTTTTGAGCTAGCAATGGGATCCTGTTTACTTTTTTTTGCAGTGTGAAAGATTGGAATCTAGAGTGGCAGTTTACCCAGATTTTGGTTACAGATAACTGATTGGGACCAGATTTTTGTCCAAAATTCTAGGTCCCTAGTTCTTGATCTCATTGCTTTGCACTGTCTGTCAAAGTTGGAAACCTTTTAAATACTATGGAAAAGCAGGAAGGCCTTTCTATCCATCCATCTAGGTCAGAAGCATCCAGGACAAGACGTTGATGGGAACATGGACTGAAGCTCTAAAGCATCTATGCTCAAACAAATGCAATGAAGGAGATGAATTTCTGCAAACCTGAGAAACAAGTGTGCTAGTAGTGCTCAAACCAAGACCTCAAAAGAGGGCTACTGTGACCCCCATGCTTCTTCAGATTGTCTAATAAATCTACCTGAGCCTTTTTGACCAGAAGTGACCTCAATTTGGGGACCTGGCATGGAAACTGAGATTTTTGAAGATTTGTTTCAGGAGTTGCCCTCTGACTCTGTGTACAATCCTCTGGAAATACCTTAACCTTTTTGTGACCTGGCCCCCTCTGTAAAAGAGAGATAATATTACTTGCCTTCATACAATGCCTTTAAAAAAAATCTATGTGATTCCCAGGGGGAATTAGTGTTTTAATCTAGAGGAAAAATGATACTTTGCCCCTTCACCAACATTTAGATTGTTATCTGAGATAAACAAGTTAATTAAGATTCGTTTTGTTTTCCTCTTGTGTGTGTTTGTGGAGGACTTTTTTAACTGTACAAAATGTAATCACTGCAAGAATGTTTTATAATTAACTTCTGAAAATCTTTATTTCATGTTTTGATGTTAAAGAACACTGTGTCAGAGAAAATGGGCTTGGAAAATGAAATATGACAATTTAGTGGTTCCCTGTGTATGCTGTTTTGAAGGATACTTGAAACTGTCTTAAATCAGGGTGCAACTAATATTACGTAAGTTTCTTCCTGGTTACTCACATCAAGTACTGAGTACTATGAGTTAGAGCGTTATTGTTGTCATTGTTACGTGCCATCGAGTTATTTGCAGATCATAGATAGCAAGCTTATGTACAATAGACCTAAAACTGCTCTATCCTGTGTCAATCTTATTGTCTCTGAGACATCTACCCAATTATCCAGTCACTGAATCAATCCATCTCATAGAAAGTCTTCCTTTCTTGTACTGTCCTTCCACCCTCCCAAGCATGACATCCCTCTGCAAGCACTGGTCCTGCCTTGCAGTATGTCTGAAATACGTCAGAGGAAGCCTCAGAATTCTTGCCTCCAAAGAGCAGCCTGATTTCACCCTCTCTAGGGCAAACATGTTTGTTCTCCTGACAGTACATGGTATATTCAATACTTTTCTCCAGCAGCACAGCTTAAAGACATCAATTCTCTTTCTATCATCCCTAGTCATTGTCTAGCTTTCTGAAGCATAGCAAGTAGTTGCAAAGACTATGGCCTGTAGCAGACACACCTTAGTCTCCAGACTGACACTGTTGTTCTTCAGTACTCTGGAGATGTCCCTGATAGCAGATTTCCCAATGCAATTTGTCTTGATTTCTTGGCTGCTGGTGCCAATCAATATAGTGATAATGCTAACTCCATAGCATTAGTTTTGATCTCTACAATGAGCTTCATGCTTAGATTTGAACTGCCTGCTGAACTTTCCACTTTGGGTATTTCAACAACTACCAAACCAGTTTCCATTGAGTTGATTCTGACTCGTGGTAACCTCAAGTGGCTCAGAGTAGAACTGTGCTCTATAGTTCATTTAAAAAATGTTATTGGTTTGCATACAATAATTAGTATATATTATGTTTCCTCATGTACATTATGATTTATATGATCTTTCATTTACACTGTGTTGCAGACAATCGTTCATATCCATTGTATTTTGTATAAGTAATTACTATTGATCTATACTTATTATGACCCAATTTTTTGAGTTCACTTTGAATCTTTCCGATTCCACATCACTACTCCTTCAATCTGCCCACTGAACTCTACTATCCTTGTAACTTCCACTCTTCCCATTTTCCCACCCTTTTCCCCTCTTCCCTTTTTCCTTCCCTTTTAGGACATTTATACATATCTTACTAGATGCCCTTCTGTTTTTACAATAATGATCTTGTGCCATTTTGTCCTTATGAGACTGAATTCATTCACTCAACATAGTGTTATCTAGACTCTCCCATGTTCTGTGATATTTTATGAAATCATTGTTCCTTAGTGCTGCTTAATATTTCATTGTGCAAATGTACCCCAACTTCTCAATCCATTCACTTGTTGATGGGCTTTTGTGCTGTTTCCTGTCTGTAAGGTTTTGTAGCTGTGATCTTTTGGTTAGCAGCCAAATGTTTGACCCTTTGCACCATTTGCACCACCCAGATTTGCCTCAAATATTCCACAACCAGCCCTGTAGTAGAATGTTCAGAACAGAACTCACTTTTGGAACTTTAACTTGTCATCATTTTCCCTCCTTCCAAATCTGCCTCTGTGCTCTGACCCAGTTGGTCATTCAACTGTAATGCTCAGCCCAAGCCATTCTATTTCTCTCATCTACTATTTTCAACTCTTAAGTCTTACCTACATCTAAAACTTCTCCATATCACTGTCCTTATTCAGTTCTTATTATCTCATTTGAACTAATTGCTTGTTATTGACATCATAAACACTAGTTGTTGCTAGGTGCCTTTGGCTGGACTCTGACTCAGTAAGCACATGAATAACAAATGGAAACACTACCCTATGCTGTGGTTTTTGCACCATCTCTGCTGTTTGGAGTTCATTGTCACAGTCTCTGCTTCAGGCCATCTCTTTGAATGTCTTACAATAAATACTTAGTAGTGAGAAAAATCATATATCAGGCTTATTCTAGGAACTTCAGTTACAAATATGGAAACAAAATATACAAAGATTCCAGATCTTTTGGAGTTTATATTCTAGTGAGCAGAGAAGAAGGGCAGAAAAATTTAAAAAATTTAAAATAAAACACATTTGTAAATTAAAAGCATATTTTTTTTAAAAAAAGCATAAGAGAAATTTAGAACCAGGGCTAATGAGAGAGAATAAAGTAAGGAGTTTGTAATGTTAAGTAGGGTCATGAGAATAGATCTTTGACAAGGTAAGATCTGAGCAAAGACTTGAGGGAGTTATGTGGTTGGATAGGGGACAAATTTCAGACAAAGGGAAGGGTCCCAAAATGAGAGCATGGCTGAGCTTCAAGAAGCAGCAAGAAATAGCGTGATGTGAATAGAGAAAGCTAGGGGAGAAGGGTTGAAAGTGAAGTCAGATTCAGTGATGCAAATGGAATTTTTTTTTTCAGAGTGAAAAGAGGAGTCATTGGTGGATTTTGAGCCCAGGAGTGATGGGAGCTCAGTGATGCTTGAAGGGGATCACTTTGCAGCACTGAAAATGGACAAATTGAAACTGGCTAGAAACAGGGAAAGCAGTAGAGATTGCAGCAGAAATGCAGGTGACACCAGGTTGGTAGCAGTAGAAATGATATGAAGAGGCAGATTCAGGAATTCATTTGAAAGTGAAGCCAATGGAACTTCTTGACAGATTGGAGACAATTTAGGTGTCAGGAATAGGATGTTAAGTGACCCAAATGGTTTACCTGCTCATTGCTAACTGCTTAACACCTCTCCTCAAATCTATCCTCCGTCATTCTTCCACAGTACTCTTTCTAAAATGAGCACCCACCTTGTCCTGCCATTCCTCACTTAAAACCTTCACAGTTCTTTGTTATCTGCTGATATAGTTGGCTGGTGCCATTGAATCAGCTCCAAGTCACTCCATGTACAACAAATAGAAACCTGCCTGATCCTGGGCCATCCTAACAATCTCTGCTGAGCTTATTCTATCAATCTACCTCCTTGAACGACTTCCTCTCTTTTACTGACTCTCTACTGTCCCAAGCCTGATGTCTTTCTCCATGGACTGGCCCTTCCTAACAATATGCCCCAAGTATGTGAGACAAAGTCTTACCACTCTTGTTTTTAAAAAGTTCTTTGGCTTCGCTTCTTCCAAGATGGATATTTTGGGAGCCCGCAGCATATTCAATATTCTTCACCAATACAATAATTCAAAGGCATCAGGTCTTCTTTGGTTTTTATTGTTCACTGTCCAATTTAACACTCATATGAAACAATTGAATATCCTGGCTCAGGAGCACCTTAGTTTTTAAAGAAACATCATTGCTCTTTAGCATTTTAAAGTGGTCTTTAACAGTCGATCTGCCCAGTGTAATACATCATTTGAGTTCTTGGCTGCAGCTCCCATAGGTGCTAGTGGTGGTTCCAAGTAAAATGAAATTCTTGACCACTTCAACCATTTCTCATTTTATCACGATGTTGTTCATTGGTCCAGACATGAGGATTTTTCTTTTCTTGATGTTGAGGCATAATCCTTGTTGAAAGCTAAATTCTCTGACCTTTCAAAGGTCCTTCAAGTTAATTTAACTTTCAGCAAAGTCTTTTGTGATCTGGTCCTGCTTTAACTCGTCCACTTAATTTCTTGCTGCTCTGATGGCTTAGTGATAAGGAGTTGGGCTGTCAACTCAAAGACACATAATTAGAACCCTCCATCTGCTCTGTGAGAGAGGGTTGGGAAATGTCATCCCCTATGATTAACTGCCTCTGAAAACCTACTGGAGGTCAGCTATGTGTCGGTTCTGACTCGAAGGTACACAACAACAACGATATACCTTATGACGATTACAACTCGCTTATTGAGGCCTCCACTCACCATGTCTAGCATGATTTTCTGTCATAGGTTAATGCTATTTTGTATTATTACACTTGGCTAGTGTTGTACCTTCTTCCTGTAGTGTCTGCCTCCACGGATCTGACTAACTGATGGAGCTCACCTTCAGTGTAACACCTTGAGGCATCGCCTCTCCCAAGACAGATTGAGCTTGTTCTGTCTCCCCTTTGTTCTCAGGGCCCACTGCGCATGACTGGCATAGCTCTCGTCACATCATGCTGATGTAGGTCTGTCTCCTTTATAACCGCATAGAAACAACTGTTTGCCCTCGCGCAAGCACGGAGTATATTACTACGCATCTAAAGTAATAACAGTTAATGTGCTTGGCATGACCTGAAAAGCTGGAAGTTCAAGTCTGTCTTGTGGTTCAAGCCTATCCTGTGGATACCTCCAAAAAATCAACCATTGAGAACTCGATGTCGGACAATTCTACTCTGACATACACAGTGTCATCATAAGGCAGAATCAGTTCCATAGAAACCAGTTATTAAATGTTTGCGGCTCAGTTTGTAATGCTCAGAGGTAGAGCGTGCATAGATACAAATGGATCCAATCTCTCCTCCAGGCCACAGGTCTTCAGGCTTTATCTCAGGATACAGTGTAGCTTTCTTCATTCAAAATCAAAAGAGATCAGAGGAAGCTAGTTTCCCATGTAGCTTATGATTTTTTTTTCTCTTCTCTCTCCTCAAGTTTTTTCCATCCACACTACTGAGGCCAACTTGACTTCAGGCAGTAGCCCAGGACTACAGGTGTGCTGAAATGAGTCCTAGATCATAAAGCAGCAAAAACAAAGAGAATATTTTCTCATCAGTCTTAGTGAGTGAGTGTCCTGTGCAAAGCTGGTATGGTGGTGAAAATACCAGAACAAAGGTCATGCCTAATGGACTTCACATCATGGGTGAGGCTGGCTCAGGCTCCCTGTGTGGATAGTCTCAGAGAAGCAGATGGGATCATTTTGTTAGCTTTCCATTCAGAGAATATCAGGAAGAGAATAGAAGGAGTCTGGGAGTGTGTGTGTGGCGGGGGGTGGGGCACATGCTAAATGGAACAGAACAGATGCAAGATGCATCACGCTGAGCCTTTTGGGAGGAGAAAAATGAAATGAAAACCCAAGCAAGGAATTCCTCTCACAGTGAAATAAAGACCCAAATGTTACATTACACTGTCTGTTTAGCCCTCACTCCAGAGACTCTGGGATTCCAGCCAGGTGCATAGGGCCATGGCTTGAGCAGCTGAATGGTGCCAAGAGCACTTGCTGACAGATAGCAGTGCCCAGGTCTGCCACCCAGAGCAGCCTGCAGGACAGAGGAGCCCCAGCCTCTGAAGGGCTCCATCACTGGCAGCTTGGCAACGTCAAGGATGGAAGGGAGGGAGGGAGGGAGGGAGGGAGGGAGAGTCCGTCAGGAGGAGCTGGCAAAGGAAGCGGGTTTGGGGCTTTAAAAAATCGGAATACCATGTGACTCTCTAAGTATTTGGTAAATTACCTTTTATTAGCTTTGTTAAACCTCAGCGGTCTGGAACTGTCTCTCTCAAACCCAGCCATCTGTTCCGTTTCTATTTGTAATTCTGGCCACAAACAAGGGAGGGGATCACCTCAGCAAAAAGGGCATCTTTCCTTTAAAAAT
Source organism: Elephantulus edwardii (assembly GCF_000299155.1). NCBI lineage: Eukaryota > Metazoa > Chordata > Mammalia > Macroscelidea > Macroscelididae > Elephantulus > Elephantulus edwardii. Next base: position 21,766,075 of record NW_006399781.1, read on the forward strand.
AATTGGGAGGTAAGTGGAGAGGAAGTGCTGAGAGAAGACAGAAGCTTTCAGAAGAAGGCACATAGGAAGGTGGGCGCTTCAAACATGGAACCTTGAAAAGGTGCATTTATTGATTTCTCAGTCGCAGGAGTCAGGATGATGAGCCCATTAGTCAGTAAACCCTTGTATAATAAATTCTCCTTAAGCCTTTCTTTCAGAAGCCATGGTGTTGCAGAGGTTAAAGGCTTGCTGTTAACAGAAGAGACGGTGATTCAAACCTAACAGCAGTTCTTTCTAGGTAGGAAGCTGAGGCAGTCTGCTTCCATGAAGATTAAAACTGAAAACATTACCAGGAGCAGTTCTTCTCCCTCTTGCAAGGTCACTATGAGTCTAAATCTACTTGACTGTAATATATTTTTGTGTATTTTGTTTGTTTGATCTTGTTGTAGAAGTTATTTTCAAATGCAAGACACTAGGAAAGAAATAGTTTTTGCATTTAATGGAAATAAGAGGAAAATTATAAATAGCTTAATATGAACTTCAGTAAAAATACAAAGCCACCAGGGCTCCCTAATAAATAAAAGATGAACAATTCACTCAAGAAATGGAAAGTTGCAAATGTATAAGATTGCAAGGTATAGACTAACGTTCTGTTATACCTAGGGTAGAAAGTATGGTGAGCGGAAAAGATTCAAGGAAGGGAAAGGAGACTTTCGAATAATAACACACAAAATGGAAATGAACCTCAGAACCACCAAATTCAATGTAATCCAAGTTCAAAGCCATTTCCTTCCCAAGGCATACCACTTTAATAGACATTTCACATGACAAACGTTCATTACCTCACCTCTTTCACTTTCAGGATCCTTTTATTTTTTTGAAAATTCTCCTCAAACTGGAGCTAAGATCTAGCTTTCTTTAACTTGTTTGCTTGTGGTTTGGTTTTTTTCATTATTGTTGTTGTTGTTTTTACCCGTTCAGACAAAGAAGAGTTTCATCTTAACCCCCACCACACCCCCTTTTTGGCATGAAGACAACTACAGAGGACCAGTATCCTCTTTCCTAAAAAACCCAGCCGTTCTCAGCCAAAGTCTGGCTTGTGAACGCCTTTGCCCACAGTTGGTAGGCCAGACTAGCACTCCAGATGTGTTTTGGTCAGAGATCTTGTGGTCATTGTTTTTCATGTATCTCAAATGAATCCAGTCTAATGGCTATCTCCTCCTGTGGGATTACAGTCTCATCAGCAGCCAGAAAATCAAAAGAGGAATTGCATTAAGGAAATTTGCTGTCAGGGACCTCTCCAGAGTGCTGAAGAGCAAGGATGTTAGTCTAGAAACTAAGGTTCACCTGATCCTGGCCATGGTCTTTGCAATTACTTTCTATGCATCAGAGAGCTGGACAATAACCAAGGATGACAGAAGAAATGCTGCCTTTGAGCTGTGGTGCTGGAGAAGAGTAATGAATATACAGTGGACTGCCAAGAGAACAAATAGGTCTGTCTTGGAGAGGATGAAACTGGGCTGCTCCTTGGAGGAAGGATTTTGAGACTCCATCTCACATACTTTGGGCATGTTGCCAGGAGGGACCAGTCCTTGGGCAAGGACATTATGCTTGGAAGGGTTGAAGGACAGCGCAGGAGAGGAAGACTCAGATGAGATGGATTGACACAATAACCAGACTAAACAGGATAGGTGTGTCAGAGACAGTGAGATTAGTTCAAGACAGAGCAGATCAGGATTCAGAGCTATTGTGCATAGGTTGCTAAGAGTCGCAAGCAACTTGACAGTACATAACAAAAACACCAACCCAATAAAAGGTTAACAAAGTTAGCTCTGATTTGATGACAGTCAAAGAGAATGAGAGAGCAAGTGGCTACCTGGGACCTGGTAGGATTTAGGTTGGAATCTGCCACCAGTCACTTCAACAGAGCAAGATGAGATCATCTCCAGAGATTTACAGCCTCACACATGGGGCACATCTGCTGTATCATACAAGGTTGCTCTAAGTTAGGGTTGACTTAACAGTAGTAGATAATGGCCAGGTACAGATTCCTGGTGGCTCAGTAGTTAAGACCACTAACCAAAAAGTTGGCAGTTCAATTGCACCAGCTCCTCTGCAGGGAAAAGATGTGGCAATCTGACCTAGTAAAGATGTACAATTTGGAGGCAGCTCTGCTTTGTGCTATAGGACTGTGAGTCAAGAGTGACTTGGTTTTGGTCAAAGAGAATCTATTTTGGAAGAAGTAGCCAATGAGCCCAAGTTGATAAGGGTATCTCAATATCAACCACCACGTTGCACTTGTGATCAGGTGAAAAAAAAAATCCTTAAATTTACTGGTAAATTTGTGTCTCATAAGTGAAGTTAGTGCCATGGTCAATTTGGAAACAAGTAAAAAGGGATTCTGACTGATGGGAGAATCCCGAGCAATGATGCTCAGAGAGTATGGCATGTGAAGCCAGCTTTCAAAATGGACTTTAGTGCTGCTGTCATTAAAGCACTTTTACACCAGCATGGACATAGAATAAACTGTTGTTGTTGGCAGGTGCCATCGAGTCAGTCACCTAAGACTTACAGCTGCCTTATAAACAGCAGATCTGAGCCTTGCCCGATCCTGTAACATCCTCGTGATCTCTGTTATGCTCGAGTCCACTGTTACAGTCACTGTGTCGGTCCATTTCAGGACCTTCCATGCTTTCTAGCATCATGTCTCTCTCTAAGGACTGGTTCTTCTTGAAAATGTGCCCAAAATGAGTAAGACGAAATTTCATCATCCTTGCCTCTCAGGGGCACCCTGGTTGTACAGATTTGTTTGTTCTTTTGGCAGTCGGTGGGATAATCAACTAATATGTATATGGGGAGCTCTGGTGGCCTAGCAGTAAAAAGTTGTGCTGTAATCCCAAAGGTTCACACTTCGAATCCACCAGCTGCTCCACAGGAGAAAGATGAATCCCTTCTTATGCTATTAACTGCCTCTGAAAACCCACCAGAGGGTCAACTTTGTTTCAGTTTCAACTTGATGGTATACAAAACATACAGCATGCTATAATAAAACAATATCATTAATATTACACACAAGTAAAATTTTACTGAAGATTATCTAGATTATTTAAAAATAACTGCAACGTTATTTAAAAATAACTCCCTACATTGATAGGAATCAGCCAGAAATTCAAGCTGTGTTCAGAAAGAGTCATACATACAGGAGATATCATAGCTGATGGCTAAAAGCAGACAATAATAAAAAGATATTTCTTGCACTTTATTGATTATGATTATGATCTCTGACATAAACCTAACTGTCATGGCATCACTTACTATTCTATTTTATGGTCCAACTTTCAGAAACATAGGAAACTATTGAAAAGATCATGGCTTGGATCAGATACACCTTAATCTTTAAACTGAAATCCTTGCTCTTTAGCACTTTGGTGAGGTATTTGACAGTAGATTTCCCCAATGCCATAATCTTGCGATTTACAGACTGCTAGGTCGTATAGCCCTGGTGCACAAGTTGCCATATAGCGGTCACTTGTGGTTGCTGTGAGGCTGAACACTGTGACACTGATGTGTCAAATGCGTTAATGGTTGGCTACCCAACGTAGACAGAGAGTGGGGTGGAGCTCTCTCCTTAAAACAAGCCTGGAAAGAGGAACGGCATCCACTTCCATAATAGCTTGACTCCAGAAACCCTATGAACCTGGAGAGAGGATGCAAGGCATCCAAGCATCAAGGACTCTCCTTCATAGGGTCGCTATGAGTCGCCTGCGACTCAATGGTACTTAACAACAACAACAACAGCATTACTGTGGGAGTTGATTGTGGATCCAAGCAAAATGAAGTAGTTGGCTACTTCAATCTTTTTCTCTATAGTGATGATGTCTGTGGGTGGTGAGGATGTTTATTTGACTTTTTTAATTTATAGTTTTACAAGAGCACTTAGCTGTGTGGATCATAACAAACCATTATTCTCACTGAGAAGAATAATTCCAGAACACGTAATTGTGCTTATGCAAAACCTCTACTTAGACCAAGAAGCCGTTGTCAGAACAGAACAAGGGAACACCATGTTTTAAAGTTAGAAAATGTGCATCAGTGTTGTATCCTTTATCTGTGTCTATTCAGTCTGTACGCTGAGCAAATAATTTAAGAAACGGGTCTGTGTGAAGATGATTGAGACCTCAGGATCAAAGGAAGATTTCAACAACCTGTGTTATGCAGATAAAATAACCTTACTTGCAGAAAGCCGAGAAGACTTGAAATACTTGCTGCAGAAGATTATAGATGATAGCCTTCAAATATGACTTCATCTTCAGATCAAGAAAAGAAAATTCCTTACCACAGGACCAATAGACAACATCATAATAGATGGAGAAAAGATTGAAGTGATCCTCTACTTGATTTTACTTGAATCCACAAATAACTCTCATAGAAATAGCAGTCAATAAATCAAAAGACTTGTGGCATTAGGGAAATCTGCTGCCTAATATCTCTAAAAAGAGATGAAGAGCATGGATCATAAAGATTAAGATGTGTCTGTTCCAAGTCATGATCTTTTCAATAGTTTCCTATGCGTCTGAAAGTTGGAGACTAGACTAGACTAGACTAGACTAGATTAGACTAGAATAAGAGAAAATGATGGGAGTTAGGTTTATGTCAGAGATTTCCTTTCATGTAAATTGATAAAGTATGGACTATTCAATGGGTAATGTGATGAAAACTGACTGTGCCTTTATTTGAAAAAAAGTGTTTGTCATTGTTGTTAGTTGATTATGACTCATAGCAGCCCTACACTCAGCAGATCTATTTTTGTCTTCTCCTCAATCATCCTCACAGTGTCTGACACGCTCCAGCCCACTGTACAGTCACTGTATCAGCCCATCATATTGAGCCCATCTTCTTCCATATTTTTCCAAAGTTTTGCCTCTCCTGACAATATGCCCACAGTATGTGGGAACATGCCCAAAATAGGTGAGATTTTTGTTTGAAAATTTATTTTATGTATTTTTTACAGCTTTATATGCTCACGTTGATTCCCTGTGTAATTGAAAGTATAGATGTAAAAATACATAAAATATAAGTATGAAGACAAGATAGTTTTTTTTTAGTTATGAGGATTGTTGCAACAGATGAAAGAAAGAACACTTTAAATGAATATAGCATTATATGTATGACAACAGCTTTGAATAAGAAGTGTATCATTGCAAAGGGTGGAGGGGAGGTAGGTAATTAGGCAACAATGAATGAATATTTTTTTAAAGTGAACTCAGGGAGGAGGAAGGGAGGGTGAGGGAGTAAAACATGCAACAGTGAATGAAAAAAAAATCTAAATTCTCTGTAAATGTTTGTTAAAAATAACAATGATGCTTTTCTTCTTTTTCCTTCTTTTTTGAGTCTGCTTTTTGCTCTAGCAGATCAGTGGTGACAATTTTGTCTTCAATTTCACTGATTCTGTGTTCCATCTCATCAATTCTGCTCATATGTCCCTCCATCATATTGACAGCCTCTGAAACACTGGAGCTTATATTTTGAATGGTGGATTCTTGTTTTTCCAGTGCTGCTAATGCCTTATTTGTTTTCTCGGCAATGTTTTGCATTGTTTCTTTTAACTCCTCCTGGTTTTTGCTTGTAACATCTTTTAATTCATCAAGTTTGTCTTCATCCATTGGAAATATTCAGTCACTCCTCTTTTAAGTTCTGTGTCAGAAATTTCCATGAGCCTTTCTGCTTTCAGGGTATTGGCTGCTCTTGTGTCATCTTTTGTGAGTGACATCTTGCTTTGCTCTTGAATATTGTGTGGGATGGTTTGCTTTCTT
>NW_006399781.1:21773536-21785629 GCF_000299155.1 Elephantulus edwardii
AGGGTAGAGAGAATAGTGCAACAATGAATGAATGGAAACCCAAAATCTCTGTAAATGTTTATGAAAATTAATAAAATATAATTATAGAAAAAAAAGGTATGGAGAGAGAATAAAAAAATAACAATGAAAAATAAAATTATATTTGATAAAGAAAGGCATAAAACCTAATATAAGGTGTCCTTACTTTTTCCTTTCTCACACACCAAAGTGGATCTTTAGCATGTCAGAGGTTGAGTTCAACACAAGCTGACTTTCTTGGGAGTGGGGAAAGCATTATAAAAATATAAAGTATATTTACAAGCTTTAAGACTGTAAGTCTGTCTCTAATTATGCCAAGAATATACATATGGGCGTGTGTGAGCACGTGTGTATGTCTGTGGGTGTGTGGAAAGAGCTCTTATTTTGCAGTGGTTGAGAGCCCAGCTGAGAACAAAAAAGGTCATTGGTATCCACAGAGATACTCTTTGGAATTAAAGTGACAGTCTGCTTCTATAAAGATTTACAGACTTAGATACCTTATGGGGCAGTTCTCGTCTGTTCTATAGCATCACTATGAGTTGGGATCGATTTAATGTCTCATAGCAGTTCCAAGCAATAAACACCAAACTTGAGTTAACAATAAGTCTGGTATCTCTGCTCCTCTAGAAGCCACTCTGAACTGCTTGGTTGCTGCAGTGTGGCATGGCGAGGGGGTTTTGCTCCTCCATTTGTTGGCTAAGATCCTCCAGGCACGGAGATGAGAACAAAAAGAGGGTACTGGAAAATCCTTACTGAATGGAAATCATCTAAGATGATCTCTGGAGCTATAAGTATTTAAAAGGGATTCTTATTGTCATATCACATAAGTTCTTACGAGACCCTTTGGTCCAATTCTCTGAATGTAATCCAATCAGTATGGGCACTGTCTTTCTAAGCAACTAACTCCTTGGTTGGTTTTTGTCTTTGTGGTGGTTCAGGTCACACAAATCTTTGCATTGGTCTTTACTCCTTCACAAATAGCCAGAAAGTTCACCAGCACATCGTCCTTGACTTCCAGATTTCCTGGGTACAGTCAAGTATCTACCTATTTGTCCTATCACAAAGCATGCATTTCAAGCTCTTTAAGCCGTTCCACTGAAGCTACTCTCACTAGCCGTCTTTAGATGAGACTTAGCATGAAATGACACGTCACAGATAAACCTTTCTGACTCATATCTTTTCTGATCCCCTGTTGCCTGGCTCCTTTATGTCCTTGATCTGTGGAGATTCTCCATGATTGAGCAGAACTATTTGTATGAAAATGTTCAGATATTTCCTCTGAAAAATGGTTGCCTAATTGTATGACTCATGATAGCTTTTGGTACAGGGTCCATCAAGATAGGTTCTGGTACAGGGTCCATTTCTTTATCAGGCTCTTTGTCCAATATTCTAATATAATGTATTTCATAGTCTACTCATTGCTGTTGAGTTGGAACTAACTTAGAGCTGACTCCACAGCAGATTTTCAGAGGTTCAAAATCAGAAATGCAGTGTGTTAGGGATGTGTCCTGTCTCCATGTCTTTTCAATCTACATGCAAAACAGATTATCGGGGAGGGTGGGCTTTATGAGGAGGAATGTGGCATCAGAATTGGAGGAAGACTTATCAATAACCTGTGCTATGCAGATGACACAACCTTACTTGCTGAAACTGAGGAGGACCTGAAGCATCTACCACAGAAGGTCAAGGACTACAGCCTTCCATATGGATTGAAGATCAACATCAAGAAAAGAAAGATTTTTCACCGTTGGGCCAGTTGGCAGCATCATGATAGATGGAGAAGAGATTGAGGTTGTTGACAATGTCAGCTTTTTTGGTTCCACAATCAACACTCTTGGCACCAGCAGTGAGGAAATAAAAAGATGAATTGCATTAGGAAAATCTGCTGTAGGGGACCTTTCCAGAATGTTGAAGAGCAAAGATGCTGGTCTAGATACTAAGGTGCACTTGATCCAGGCCAAGGTCTTTGAAATTATTTGCAATGCATCAGAGAGCTGGACAATGACTAAGGTTGACAGAAGAATTATTGATGCCTTTGAGTTGTGGTGCTGGAGAAGAGTTTTGAACATACCATGACTGCCAAGAGAACTAAAAGGTCTGTGCCGGAGAAGGTGAAACTAACTTGTACCTTGAGGCAAGGATTTTGAGGCTCTGTCTCTTATACTTTGGTCATGTAGCCAGGAGGGGCCTGGCCTGGAGACGGACATCATACTTGGAAGGATGGAGGGACAGTGCAGGAGAGAAAGACCCAGGATGAGATGGATTGACACAGTAACTGGGGTTATGAGGGTAGGTGTCTCAGAGACAGTGAGGATGGCTCGAGATAGAGCAGAGTTCAAAGCTATTGTGCATAGAGTCTTGATGACTTGATGGCACATAACAACAGCAATGACAACAACAACTTATTGCTGTTGAGTTGGAACTGACTTATAGTTGACTGCACAGCAGATTTTCAGAGGCAGTAAATGGCACAGGAGAAGATTGCCCATCTACCTCAGTGCAGTTGGTGCATTCCAACCACACACTTTGGGTTGGCAGCACAACTCCTTACCTGCTAGGCCCCCACAGCTCTCTCATTTTATACTGGCCAAGTATATGTTACTGTGCATCCTATTTTGATGGTGCTGACTCCATAGCTAATTGCAGACTTCACTGGGAAGCTTGAGTTACAGATCTTAATTTTAAAGAAGGCAGAGGTTTTGAGACAGTTCAGCCATATAAATTCTGTTCTGTGGTAGAGAACCCCCAAATGGCCACGATCCCTGACTCTCAGTAGTCACCTCTCTGTACAGTTCCCTTCTACACTGTGTCAGAGTTTTTGTGATAAATAGCAGAAGTAATAGATTGTTACTTCCAAAATTGGTTTCCAAAATATTATAATCTCAGTTTCCATCTTGCTTGCTTTCACTCTCACAGGGCACCTCGTGAGCAGCCAAATGGAGAGTCCACACGGCACCTCCTGCCCACAAGACACTGACGCCTCTGACCAACAACCACGTGAGTGAACTTGGACTTGGATCCTTCAGTTTCAGTCAAGTTTTCAAAGATGACAACTGTGGCCAACAACTGACTGTCACCTCAGGAGGAATCCTGAATCGCAACCCTCCAAGCCAAGCTGTTTCAGAATCTTGGCCCTCAGACACTGCCAACCAATAAATGTTTGTTATGTGTAAACGGCTCAATGTTAGAGTAATTTATTATGTAACAATGGATAATTAATACACTGTCTAAGCAGGTGGACCAGTAGGTGTTCCTTGCTCTTCTTACAGAGTAAAGCTGGGTTCATTGCAGTGGCTCCAGATGCATGGAAGTGTGAAATTTTTATAAGTAAGTAGTTAGAAATTTGTGAAGTACAGATAAGATGGCTACTTCTGCTGCTACTAAAATGGGAAAAACAGTGAAAATTACTTTAGACTTGAGACAAAGGACAAGGCCTGAGGGGATATGTATATGAATGAAATGATGAAACAGGTGAACTGATAGTTTTTTACATTTCTAGAATATTTTCACAGACTGTTCTAAAACACAATTTTTTCCACAATGCTATTGTTATGTGTCATCGAGTTGCCTGCAACTCATAGTGACCGTATGTACAACAGACCTAAACCCTACTCTATCCTGTGCCAATCTCTTTGTCTCTGACACACCTACTCCCATTACTCGAATCACAGAATCAATTTATCTCATTGAGACTCTGCCTATCCTGTGCTGTCCCTCCACCCTCCCAAGCATGATGTCTCTCTCAAAGGACTGGTCCCACCTTGCAACATGTCAAAAGTATGTCAGATGAAACTTCAGAATCCTTGTCTCCAAGGAGCAGCCTGGTTTCACCCTCTCCAGGATGAACCTGTTCATTCTTTTAGCAATACATGGCATATTCAAGACTCTTCTACAACACCACAGCTAAAAGACATCAATTCTTGTATCATTTCTAGTCACAATAACAACAGTCATAATAGTCAGATAATATTTCTCTATTATTTTAACACAGTATTCTAAAGCCCATCGTAAGTGTAAAACATAAATTTATTTGAAGAACCTTTATTTTGTCAAAATGTGTATTATAGGATTTCTTTTGAAATCTTGTAGTACCCATTTTAAAATTCATTCAGGCTAAGTGTTAAGTACATTAAGTTAGTTCCAGTTCATGGTGTCAAAATGTGACTATTGAATGAATAAAATAGAGGGGTAAAAATGAGGGAAATTTGAAACATTGCAGAGGATTAGCAACTATAGCCTTCAGTATGGATTTTATCAACATCAAGAAGACAGATGTCCTCACCACTGGACATATAGACGTCATGAGAGACGGAGAAAAGATTGAAATTGTCAATGATTTTATTTTACTTGGATCCACAATAAATACCCTTGGTACTAGCAACCAGGAGATCAGGAGACATTTTACATTGGGAAAGTCCACTGTTAGGGACCTCTCCAAATTACTGAGGAGCAATATCGAATATCGTCAGTTTGAAAACTAAGATGTTCCTGATTCAGGCCACAGTCACTTCAATCACTTGCTATGCATTTGAGAGATAAACAATGAATAAGGATTATAGGAGGAGAATTGATGCCTCTGAGTTGTGGTGTTGAAGAAGAGTACTAACTATCCTATATATGGATTTCCAAAAGAACAAACATATTTCTTGGGGAGGTGGGTAAATGCAACCAGAGTTCTCCTTAGAGGAAAGTGCGATGATACTTCATTTCCAATATGTTGGATATGTTGCTGTGGAAACTATCCTTTGGAAAAAGATATGATGCTTGGAAAGGTGGAGGGAAAGTGAAAGAGAAGAACACCAGTGAGATGCATTGATACAGTGACTGCAACGGGCTCAAATGTGTCAGAGATTGGCACAGCGAAAGGGCAGGGTTGGATGGCAGAGTGAAGTGAGGGTTCAGCTCTGAAGTTCATAGGGCCACTATGAGTCATGCTTAACTTGACAGCCCCTAACAACAAGAAGAAGATAGATCTGTGAAAACATAGTTTAGAGATTCAGACAGAACTCAGAAGTCTGCATTATTCTTCTTGGTATCTCTGCATCCTCCTCACCCTTGGATATGAGATTATGAGCTTGAGCTGTGGGGGAAAGAAGTAACATCTTTTTATCTTTGTGTTCAGAGTTCTTGATAAGCAGCTAAATTATTTCACATTCAAGTGTTCTGTCTGCTTTTCAGTGGTTTGCATGATTTTTTTTTTTTAGAATAAGTGAAACAAATCATCAATTAACATCCAGAGAACTGAGATTTTAAAGAGACTGTCGTTAACAAAAGGAGGAGAAAGTTAATGTCTTAGTCGTGATCCAATCAACTATGCTTCTGAGTTGACTTGTGTTTTCAAGCACTGAGAACAAATAGCTGTTAATGTAATTGACTCTTCACAATTGTAAATGCATCTAACATTTTATCAACACTAAAGTGCTTGAAAATATCAGTTCTGGAAGAAAGTGTGAACATGCCAATACATCAGTAGCTAAAAAGACAATTAAACTTGGCTCTAAAGGAGAAACCTAACGTGGCTCATTCATCATAAAACACCTTCAAGAAGCACTACTTTGGTTAAGTAGGAGAAAGTACACTCAGATGTCTCTTCTCCTGAATTGGAAAATGCATTTATATACAGAAGTCATTTTGCCTAAGACTTAGGGTCACTTCAGTTACCTTTCACTCTGCTTTTCCCACATGTTAGAAGATTCAGTGCTGTCCTCTTTCCCATTACAGGGAGATACAATATAATGAACACTTATAAGAGCTTGTGCCAGGCTTACATTTGCATTTCAAATTCTTTCTACTTTCATGACAGAGCAGTCTCTGGAACTATCCTTTTTGGAATCACTCAATCTGCAGTCAACTTGCTTTTGCGAATGGTGGCAGGATAAGTGCTGAGGCAGCTTCTCACTCCTGAGTTAAGTCCATGACCCTCTTCTTCCTCCTTATCCACACTGGAGAATCTGTTCAAGGTTCTCTTCTCTGCATGAGCAAGTTGACTGTAAAGTGTATTTGTATTCTGGAGCTCATGACTCAATGATGCGACGTGTTCCCTACAGAAGTCCTGAGATTGATTTAGGCCAGTGAAACCATGTGTGATTCCCCATCCATCCGTCAGGAAAGACTAACATGTTTCTATGGGTCACACAGGTCTCTGGACTTTTCAAATTAAAATAACTGGAGTGAAAATCCTGAAGATCTACTTCTGAATATTACCCAGTGCAAATGTTATGGACTACAAGAATCTACTTGGAACCAACCCTGGAGCAGGCAATGTGTTTTTCTTACAGTAACCATTAGTGTAGCATTGGCTCAGTGGTAACTAACACCAACATTGTATTCTTATAATCTATGGCAGAATAGAATGTTTTCAACCGCTATAGAGAACACATTATATCGAGACACCAAGCACATTGTGTGAGCATTTATTCTGCTTCCTTCACTTGAAAGCATCTCTTGGTTGCAACCAAATGACTGTTGCTTTCTGAGAGCAGACGAACCAGCTCAGGATTTTGTTGTCTCCTTTTCTGAGGTCTGGTTCCCTTGGTGACCCAGTGGTTGGTAGTGGGGCACTGCTGTGAGATGCAGCGCCCCTTCTGTGTGTAAGCCTGTGAGGGCTCCGTGGCTATTCTCTGACAGGATCTCAGACTAGAGATCTCACTACAGAGAAGGAGCGGCAGGCTGCAGCTTGTGAGCCCATGTGCACCTGTGGGACATGCCAGGTACCGCTTCAGCTCATGGCATTCCCTAGTCAAGGTGTGGATAGGAATGAGGAATGTTAAAGGCTGTACAAAAACCTTTCTCTAGTGCCTCTGGAAAAGAAATACTTAGCTAGAGGCAGAACTGCATCCTTTCTTTGTACCTATTCAATCTGTATGACAAGTAAATCATTCAAGAGACTGAACTTTATGCAGCAGGATGTGACATCAGGATCAGAGGAAGAATCATCAATAACTTGCATTATGCAAATGACACACTCTTGCTCATCAAAATTGAGGAGGACTTTAAACGTTTGCTACAGAAAATAAAATACTATAGTTTTCAATATGGATTACATCTCAACATCAAGAAAACAAAAATCCCTACCAGTGAATCAATAAGCAACATCATGACAGATGAGAAAAGACTGAAGTTGTCAATGATTTCATCTTGGGTTCACAATAAACATCCTTGACACCAGTAGTAAAGAAACTCAAAGTTATATTGCATTGGGTAAATCTGCTCTCAAAGACTCCTCTAGGACATTAAGGAACAAAGATGTGTTTTTAAAGATTAAAATGTGCCTGATTTAGGCCATAATATTTTCATTACTTGTTACACATCTGAAAGTTAAATAATGACTAAGGATAATAGAAGAATTAATGACTTTGAGTTATGGTGTTGTAGAAGAGCTCTGAAAATCCCAAGAACTGACAAAAGAACAACTATGTATTAGAGAAAGTGCATCCTTGCAGGCAAGGATGATAAAGCTTCTTCTTACATTCTTTGGGCATATTGTTAAGAGGAGCCTTTCCTTGGAAAGGGACATCATGCTTGGAAAGGTGGAGGGTCAATAGAAAAGAGGATAACCTTCAAAGAGATGGATTGACACAGTGACCGTAACAATGGGCGCAAGTATATCAAAGATGATGAGATTGCACAGGATAGAGCAGGGTCCTGATCCATTGCTCATAGGTTCACTACAAGTCATAGTCATCCCAAGGGCACCTACAACACAGCAACACTTCAGTAAATTGGTTAGGGAGTAACTTTTGCCAGCGTCTCCTAATTGGCAAGGGAGCTTATTTGTAGGCATCTCTGTTCCATAGGAGAAAGATGGGTAGTCTTCACCTCTTTAGACTTGGCCTTGGAGACTGAATGAAGAATTCCTCTGAGTTGAATCTCAGTGAACATCAGTAGCGAGAAAGGAAATAATTAGCTATACAGAACAAAATGTTAAATTTTATAAAACAATAGAAACGTGTGTGTGTGTGTGTTGTGTGCTGTGTACCATCAAGTCAGAGCCGACCCATAGCTAACCCTCCAGTGCGTTTTCAGAGACAATAATTCACACAGGAGGAGATTGCTTGTCAATATCCAGCAGAGCAGCTGGTGGATTCAAACTGTGTGCCCTTGAGACTGCAGCACAGCAGCTTGCCACCAGGTCGCCAGAGTAATCCTAAAGAAAATCTCACACGCCACTAATTTTCTAACAGTAACACAGAACTAGATGTCAACTTATCTTCACAGTAGCATTTGTTAGGCTGCTTGCATAATCATTGCATCATAATAACTGTGTGTGAGACTAATGAGCTCGGACAATGCGTGCACTTCTTCCTCGTATTTACTTAGCACATTAGCTGCCATTTGTAAAGGTTTGGCCAATGATTGACCAATGAGCTCATTTGGTAATACTTGTACATGAAAAGATCTGACCTGTCCGGATAGTTTACCCACCCACAGGCAGCGCTGCCCTCATTCCTGTTCAGTAATGTTCAGTGTTCTTTTCTGTTTTCTCCTAGTCTGGGAATGAAAGTAGCCTTTCTTCACTTATTTTCTACATAACCTCCCGGTGACCTTAAATGAAGCCTTATCTGGCTGGCCTTTTGTCAAAATTCCTTGCGTGGTTATCATTTCTATCTCTCTTGACTCTCAGTGGGATTAACTGAGAGAGTAGGCATTTAATCCCTGAAATCAATCACTTCAGATTCCTCATAGTGTGGCTTTGCTGGGTCTGACTTCCTTCTAATTTTATGCACAAGCCTGTGATGTTATCTCCACTCCAGCAGCCCAGGCAGGGGAGGGTCTCATGGATGAGTCTGAGAGACATACGTGTTGTCTTCAGTCCTGAGGAGAAATGTGGGTGTTTAAGTGTGTGTCCATGCTGACACAGGGAGCCGAGCAAAAGAGCTTTCAAACTAAATGATCTTTGCCACTGATCCTGGGTGGCTGCAGTCTTTTTTCATCTGTAAACAGTGTCTGTCCTTTTTGCCATGTTGTGAGATAACTTTGGGAAGAAATGCAAAGTCCATTAATTCCCTCTGATTTGCCACCGTATGTAACTTGAAGCCAGGCCCAGGGTATCAGTGAGAGGAAACTACCTGAGTGGCAGAAATGTCAAAGAGCAGGCCGACAATGGCATCTTGTCCCTGGTGTGAAATGTGGGCCATTAATTTAAAAAGCCCTGCAGGCTACCTGAGGCAGCCCACACTGAATCAGGCTCTACTTTGGATGGAAACTTCTACGCAGGCAAAGGTTTGCTCTGAGAAGCAAATGAACTCTTTTGGCCATTTACTGTCATTTTCCTGCCTCGACCACTGTTCAGTGCTATGTTCAGCACTTTCAGACATGAACAAAGTGGCCAGCAGGCACTTGTAAGAGGTTCTGCCCAATTGCCAAGATGACATTTTAGTTGAGCACTACCTCATTATCTGTCCCTAATGATGCTACGAGGGGGAACACAGCACTTGTGTAGAGGGAGAAATTGAGATTGTAAGAGGGTATTCTCAAGATCACACATTAAGGAAGGTGCTCTCCCCTGCAGGAGAGCCATTTACCTCTCCTCCAACCTACAGAAAGAACATTGGAGCCTCAGTGGTTTATCTAAGAAGATGGAGGTTTGAATGTACCAGCCACTCTAGACAGAAGAGAACAGATAATCCACTCTCATAAAATCTACAGGCAGAATAAGAAAGCCTAACAGGCAGTTCTGCTCTGTCACACTGGGCTGCTGTGAGTTGGAATCCATTAGACAACACACAACAACAACAAAGACCTATGTACCCCTGGGTTAGCAGCACAACTCTTCACAGACTACACCTCCAGAGCTCCCTTTCCTTTGACCGTGGGTTCTCAAACTTTGCCTCACTTTAGAATCACTTGGGGGGAGATTTGGATAGTTCAGATACCCAAACATGCACCTAGCTGCTGTAACATATTATCACAAAAATAAGTGTTCTAAAACAACACAAATTCCTTTTCTTACAGTTCTGAAGATCAGTAAGGGTCTGCAGGGTTGCTCCTTCTGGAAGCTGTAGGGGAGAATTGCTTCTTGCCTTTTCCGGTTTCTAGAGGCAATCTACATTCCTGGGCTCCTGAACCTTTTGTCTATATTCAA
The DNA here is from genome assembly GCF_000299155.1 of Elephantulus edwardii. Lineage (NCBI taxonomy): Eukaryota > Metazoa > Chordata > Mammalia > Macroscelidea > Macroscelididae > Elephantulus > Elephantulus edwardii. The sequence goes on from NW_006399781.1 coordinate 21,783,639, forward strand.
AGTAAGAAGATAACATCTTCAAAATGCTTTAGAATAATCTCTCCATCAAGAACCTTAACTCTGTGGAGCTCTGGTGGCCTAGTGGGAAGAAACAGCATTACAATCCCAAACACATGTGGTTCTGATCTCCCAGCTGCTCTGTGGGAGAAAGAGCCTTAACTCAATCACACCCGTCAAGTCCCCTTTCCCATGTTAGGTACCGTATCCACAGACTCCAGGAATCAGGATATAAATCTCTCTGGAGAGCCCAGCACATCACCCCATGCATTCAATTAGAATGTCTAGGTGGAAGCCAGGCAACAGGATATTTTAAAGTTCCCCAGATATTTCCAGTATAAAAGAAGTTTTTTAAAGCCACCATTTTAGATTATTAAACAGACCTTGGTTGATCTATTAAACAATGCTCCAATATGACATTGGAAGGGCATATCTTTTGCTGTTGCTTATTTTTAAGTTTTACTTTTTCTTAACAAGATGAAAAAAAAATTACCAAATTAAAAAAAACTGCTAGTATAAGCTCTGATGGGGGTGTCCGTAGTATGTTGCATTGCTAGTCCAATAGCAATATGTTGGCAGCACCAGTGTCGCCATGGGGAAAAGGTGGGGCAAGCGCCTCACAGCCTTGGAAACCTAATGGAGGAGAGTCAACTATAGGTTCTAACCCAACAGCAGTGGGTTTGAGTGGTGAGCATTTTCCTTTTAATTGAAACAGCAGTGTATCCCTAAAGTTTGCAATGGTAAGCAGAAGATGCCTGGAGATGCTAGAAGATCTGGAGAAAGTTTTCCAGGTTTCAAGCAAGAACCTCTTAGTTCACCATAGACACTACATTCTTCTTTCCGTAGTCCCCTCTCTCTGTTAAGTTCACAGGACAAACTTTGTTCTTTTTGGATAAAGACTTCAGTCTGATTTAAAAGTTTCACCCAGTTACACTATAAAACTGATGATCACAACTTGAATGAGTTGTGAAGTTCAGATCTTCTACCAGGGAATTTTTTCCTCTTTTTAAAGTGAGATCATATGCAAAACTTAATGCATATCTCAAGATGGAAAAACCATTACTCTAACAGCTGGCATCGTTATGATGCTGAGAAAAGGAGAGAGCTTTGTTTAGGAAAAAATGCGTGACCTAACTTAGATGTTGAAATTCCAAGGACCCAGGCAGGAACGTGTTCCTATAAAGGGGAAGGAAAACGGGCTCCTGTAGAAGGAGAGAATAGAGGAGAGGGTAGCTACTTAGAGGAATCACCATTATTTTGCTCTACTTCAGTGAAGGGCCAAGAAGGCAGGTCCAGCAGCAGGGAGACCAGGTTGTGTGAGAGAACAGGATCATTTAAAACTGATTTTCAGGAGTTCTTACAGTTCTGGGCCAATGATGACCCCTTCCTTGTGACTTCCCACTCTGTCAGAAACTACTATGCTCACACATACTGCTCTTGGCTGGAGTTATTGATTTGTTTGGTTTATTATCTATTCTATCTATCTATCTATCTATCTATCTATCTATCTATCTATCTATCATTTTTTTTATCACAGGGCACCAGAGAGGAGCTTAATGTCTGGGCTGTGGACAAGTGGTGCAGAATTTGTTGGGGAGGTGAGATCTTACTCAGCAGAGAACTGTGACAATGGAAGGCTTTCAGAGAGCTGAAGAAATTGCTAAAGAAGATTGGGTACTGCCAAAAGCTTCAGAACTGGATGCCTACTGCTCTGGCAACTTCACCTGGCTCTTAGACAGCTGGGAGGCCCTAGGAAACATCTGCCTCACCTGTGCTGCTGCTCTGTTTAAGGCAAGATAGGAAGTGGAACCCTTTCTAAGTTCCCTTCCTTCACATCCTGTAGCTCATTTCTTGATTCTGGAACAGAGTGTAAAAATCACTTATCTAAAATATGACAGCTAAAACCCAAGAGCCAACATTGTTCTTAATGGAGAGAGGTTAAAGGCATTCCCTTTAAGAACAGGAACTAGGCAAGGATGCCCACTATCACCTCT
>NW_006399781.1:21789879-21805728 GCF_000299155.1 Elephantulus edwardii
GCAGGAGGGGAAGGCCCTCTATGAGGTGGATTGATTCAGTGACTGGGGCAATTGGGATGGGTGTATCGGAGATGGTGCGATTGGCACAGGACAGAGCGGAGTTTAGGGCTGTTATACATAGGTTCGCTATGAGTCGCAAGCGACTCGACCACACATAACAACAACAATAATTCCAAGAAGTGGAATAGCTGGGTCATATGGAACTTCTATGTTCAGCTTTTTGTGGAAGCGCCAAACTGCCTTCCAGAATGGTTGTACTATTTTATAATACCGCCAGTAATGTATAAGAGTTCCTTTCTCATGACATCCTCTCCAACATTTATTACTTGCTGTCCTGTTAAATTTTGCCACTGTTACTGGAGTGAGATGGTATCTCATTGTGGTTTTGATTTGCATCTCTTTTATTGCCAGTGATTTAGAGCATTTCTTCATGTGTCTGTTTGCCATTTGAACTACCTTCCTGTGTGAAAATTCTTTCCATATCTTTTGCCCATTTTGTAATTGGGTTATCAGTCATAAGACTCTTGTCTGAGATGGTATTACCAAATGTTTGTTCCCGTTCTTTCCTGTGTCAGTCTGCTAGTAATCAGGGTCCTGACTGACCTGCCATCTTTCTTTAGGGGAGATATTATACTCAAGTGAAACTAGTCTTCTATTTCCCTGACACCATGCTCTTAATGACTTTGGGTTTCTCAGTGGTGGGACTCGAGGGGACAATTTCTCTAGTGGTCACAGAGTTTCTCAGAATCTTCTACTCAAGGGGGGGTGGGGATGGGGAGAGAAAGAAACAGAAAAAAGAGGCTGCCACTGCTTTAGTTTCATCTTCACTTTCAAAAGAAAGAATTGCAAGAGAAGTCTGTATTAATCTTCCCAGATTCCTGGTCTCTTGGCTTGTGATCTAGGCTCTGACATCTACTGATTCTTTGTCTTCTTTGAGAAGCCCAGAAGATATTGTGGTAGCAATTTTATGGCCTCATCACAAACATGTTTCCATTCCCTTTATTTCAATTCTTAGTTTTGTTATCGATTTTGTCAGAAGTTACACCTACTTTTTTCCTTTTGAATGCCTGTGGCCCGACTAACCAAAAAAGAGGTTATAAATATCCGTGACAAGGAACATTTCCCTACCACACTTAAACGTATTGGACGTAGGCGATAACAAAAAGTAAAAGGAGAATAGGTTCTTATTCAGAATGTGATGGTAAATGGCAGGGTCTGTGAGTCAGCCTTCCTACAGACTTTGAGGAAGCAGGGCTGTTTGTGTGCTTTAATAATCGGAAGTAAACGAAAAGCATGGTGATCAGTGTGGCTATTTCTTTAGAATTCTAACTAATTCTAAACTTCTGGTCTGACTCAGTAAACGGACGGTTTCAGGCAAAGTATTCTAATCATGGCTGCTGATGACTGGAGATAACTCAAGTCCTTAATTTCTGTTGTAGTCAGGCATCATCGTGGTGACTGTTACTCATAGTGATCATATGAACAGCCAACCTGAGCCCTGCCCTGTCCTGTGCCAATCTCATTGTCTCTGACACACTAGTGCCCATTGCTCAATTCACTATGTCAGCTTATCTCATTGAGGACAGCCTTTCTTTACTAATCCTCCTATCTTTCCAAGTATCATGTTCCTTTCCAAGGAACAGCCTTGCCTCGATACATATCCAAAGTATGAAAGACAAAGATTTGCCATCTTTACCAAAAAGGGACACTCTGCCTGTACTTCTCCCAAAATGTATTTGTTTACTTTTTTGGCAGTCCACAGGATATTTAGTACTTTTCTCAAGCACCACAACTCAGTGGCATCAATTCTTCTTGTGTCATCCTTATCCATTGTTCAGCTCTCTGGTACACAGCAGATGATAGGGAAGACCATGGCTTTAATCAGGTGTACCTTAGTCTTCAAACTGGCATCATTGCTCTTAAGCATTTTGGAGAGGTTCCTGACAGCAGACTTGGCTAATATAATACATCTCCTGATTTCCTAACTGCTACTGCCAATGTTGTTGATTCTTCATCCAAACAAGATGACTCATGGACAGTTTCAATCCTTTCTCTATCATCTTTTAAAAAAAATCTCTTTGGAGTCTGTTAAATGACACAGCAATGCAATTCACATGTGTCTTGTACATCCTCTTTCTTCCCAGCCCCAGACGAGCCTCATGTGTCAAAGATGGGTGATAAGCTTCAGGGTTGTTTCTTCAGGGTGGTTGCCTGGAGAACGGAGTGCAATTACTTCCACATCAATAGGGGAAAAGCAGCTCAGGAGTCCAGCTCAGCAGTGCACGTACCACCTCTCCACACTATTGTGGCATACGCTTTCATGGATCTCAGATTATATCTGGTTAGAAGGGACCTGAGCCAGGGTGGATGCAAGGCACCTGTGAGATGCTTTGCTGCTGGCTGGCTAACATACTTTGTTCTTAAGCAGGATCTCCCATCTAACAACGATCCATCAAATGCATTCTGTTGCCAAGCACTGTGTGATCTGGAGTCATCTGTCAGTTCCCGGATCAGGCCGGCTCCACTCTGTGTAGAGAGACCAGGATCACTGAACAGGAAAGTAGTCTTTGATATCTGAGTCAAAGCCACATCTTCTGGCACTTAGGACGTCAGAGCTGCTTTCTGAAAGAGAAGTGTAGATAGATTCTCCCTTCTATGTCTGTGACTCATTGGCGATAGAGATCTAGGATCACCAGCCCTCAACTTTAATCCTTATTACTTTGCCTGAACTAATGTGATTTATAGGAGCCATGGTGGCATAGTGTATTATGTGCAGGGCTGCTAACAAATATACCAGATGCTCCTTGGGAAAAAGATGGGCGCAGTCTTCTTGTTAAGATTTATCACTTGAAGGGTCACCATGAGTCAGAATCAGCTGGACAACAGTGGGTGCTTTTTTAGTTTAATGTGATTTATAGCCTCTATATATCCCATCTTTCCAGGACAGCCTACACACCTCCATCAGCTTGCCTTCCTTAAATACTGCTTTGATTATCACTACTCCCCTGCTCAAAAGCTTCAAATAGTCTCCACTGCCTACAGAGTAAAGACAGCATCTCCTAGCCTGTCACCACTGTCCCTCATTTTGAGTTGGAATCTACTTTTCTAAACTTATCTGCTACTTTTTTCTTCCTGGGCCTTCTGCTCAATGGGTTCTGTCTTTGCAGAGGGCTCAGGATGCCTTTCCATGCTACCTTTGCTTACCAATTATTCCTTCAATGCAAGGATGTTCCTTCACATGTTCCTTGTTCATTTCCTTAAAATCTCCCCCATTCTTTTAAGACCAATTCTCACGCCCATCAAGTGTTAGTTCACTCAGCCCGGGGGTATGCTGCATTGTTAGGAATTTTACTAAATATTGGCAATTCATTTGGCTCTTTTGGTTTTCTCCACACATAACCAACCAATAATAAACAGCTGAGCAGGCATTGGCATCTATGGGGTCATGCAGTGGAATGTTTTTGAGATGATTCTCCTTCTCCCTTTAAAGAACAGACATGGGCTAGGAGTAAGGCATAGAGACAAGAAATTTCTAACATGACGAGATACCAGATAATTACCTTAGGAGAAAGTATGTGTTTGAAACAAGGTTATTTTCATTAACCAGGGAAATCCTTTACCATTTTATGTCAAAACTTGTGTATAAGAGCAAAGTCTCTTTGATTTAGAATAGAGTGCTCTATGTCAGAGTTGGAGAATTTGATTTATTTCAGGCATAAGGAGAGTGTACTCCTGGTTGCTGTCCTGAGTCTTGAAGACTGTTGACCCTCCAGAGGGTTTTCAGGGCTGTCAATTCCATAGGAGGGTGTTGCCCGGCTTTCTCCTTTAGAGCAGCTGGTGAATTTGAACCATCTGTCTGTGAACTAGCAGTGTAATTATTAACACACTAGGCCACCAGACCCCCCCTATTTTGTAAACTATGTCATCATATAACTCCTTCTAGTCTTGGAGTAGTGCTCACAGTTCTTCACAGTGTTTAAAAGTTTTGTGGTTTAAACCATAAGCAGAGAACCAATATCAGAACAAAATGGCCTTTAATAAAGAGTCTGACTATGCTTTTGAGGTTTCATCATTGCCAGTTTTTAGATATATCTATCCTTCTACCCTGCATGCTCCACATCAGGGCAACTAATTTAAGAAGATACTATGTCTATGCTGAGGGAGTTCTGGCTGCACAATGGTGAAGTCCTTGACTGAGAACCAACAGGCTTGAATTCATCAGTATCTTGAAAGAATGCATAGCAATTCTGTTCTTGTAAAGATTACGGCCTAAGGAATCCTATGAGTGAGTTGTCCTCTGATCCATAGGGTTGCTGGCAGCAACAAGGGGCTTGAGCATGGCAAAGATTGTGAAGGCCAGGTTTTGCTTTGTTATTCATAGGCTTACTATGAGTGGTAGTTGACTCAATGGTACGTAACAACAACACATGTTGCTATGAATTGAAATAAACTCAAGGACACACGACAATAACATCCCTCTATTGGTGGCAGAGAATTTCCAACAGTGTATCTTCTAGCTAGAGTGCAAGGGACCAAGCTCAACTCTAGCTCAATAATAAAAAAAACCCAAGCTCTTATACCTTCTTTTGGTTACCTACTCTTTGAACCATATGTAAGATTTTACCTTCATGCAGCAAGGAAAGTGGGACAGTTGGACCATAGTTGAGCTAAATCAACGAACTCCAGGTAGTGTAGGCTGATGGCCCTGCTTGCTTAACTCATACTACACACAAACACGTGATATTTATATATATGTTGTTGTCATTAAGTGCCGTCTAGTCATAGGCAACTCATAGTGACCCTATGAACGGAAGTCCTTGATACTTTGCATGCGTGACTTTTATCCTTTCTCCAGGTCCAAAGGGTTTCCTGAGGTAAGCTATTTACGGAAGTGGATGCCACTCCTGCTTCTAAGCTTGTTTCAACCGGGAGCTCCACCAAACACTGTCCACCATGGGTAACCATTATCACATTTGACACATTAGTGTCACAGTGTTCAGTTTCACAGCAGCCACAAGTTACCTCTGTACAGCAAGTGGACACACCAGGGCTATACGACCTAGAATAATGTTTGAACAAAAGAAGTGAAAAACAGGTCCGAGGGCCGCAGATTAGAGTCACCCACCTTTGGCTTGGTAACATTTCTGTTCACTAGGCCAACTTGTCTCTCTCTGTGAGATATAGAGATAGAGATAGAGACAGAGATAGAGATAAAGATATCATCTCTATCTCTATCTCCTAAAGAAGCTTGAATCAAATCCACAGGAACCAAAATTTGACCTTGAATCTATCAAACCTGAATTTCAAAACCATCTCAGACACAGGTTTGAGGCCTTGAATACTAATGAGCAAAGACTAGCTAAGCTATGGGAGGATATCAAGAATATCATCCAAAAAGGATGCAAAAGGTCATTACAAAGAGAGTGGAGGAAGAAAAGACAAAAACAGATGTCAGAAGAGACTCTGAATATTGCCCTGGAGTGCCGTGAAGAAATTTCAACTTGCTCGGCTCCACTATCTTGACACCAGCAGTCAGGAAAGCAAAAAAAGAATTGCATTGGTAAAGTGTGCTGTCATGTACTTCTCCAGAGTGCTGAAAAACAATGACGTCAGTCAAGAGACTAGGTGCCCCGACCCAGTCCATGGTCTTCACAATTACATTATACATCAGAAAACTGGACAATTACTAAGGATGGCAGAAGAAGAATGAATACCTTTGAATATACCATGGACAGCCAGGAGAACAAATAGGTGTGTCTTAGAGAGGGTGAAACTAAGTTTCTCCTTGGAGGCTAGGATTTTGAAGCTCCTTCTCACATACTTTGGACATGTGGCCAGGAGGGACTGGTCCTTGCAGAAGGACATCATTCTCAGAAGAGTGTAGGGACAGCACAGGAGAGGAAGACCCTGGATGAGACTGACTGACATAATATCGAGGGTGATGGGATGAGGTGTGTCGTAGTCAGTGAGACTGGCTCAGGGTAAGGGCAGGGTTCAGAGCTGTTGTACATAGGGGTGCTAGCAGTCGCAGGCAATTCAACAGCACATAACACCAACAACATTTTCTTTTTTTAAGATTACAACTGGTGGTGTTTTCTTAAAAGAAAATTATTATTATATTCTAGTTTACTTACAAAGTTCATATACATTGTTTTCCACATTGGATCTTTCCCTTTTCCTTTACTATCCCCTCCCTCTACCCATCAAATTGTGCAGTACATACAAAAGTTGTATACCTTGTGTTCCGTTTATATACACTGTTTTCACACATCCCTCTATTCTCACTGCGTTTCATATTCCCATATGCGTATCATTCCCATACATTGGGTTTTATAAAATTAATCACCATTGATCCATACCCACCGTTACCCCACCTTTTCATGTCTCCACTGCATCTTTTCTAATTCCTTCATCCCCTCACTTGGCCCACCAAATTCTACAGTCTCAAGATTTCGCCCCTCTCCACCATCAGCCTCCCTCTTCTCTCCCCCTTACCTCTTCGTACACATCTTACTAGTAATCGTTCTATTTTTAGAATAAAGGTCTTATCATGCTGAAATCTTGATGTTGACTCACATTGACACTAAGCCTTGGTGCCAGGGTCCTTAGAGTCCAAGCCGTGAATGGGAGTCTAAGCCCATGCCCTCCCTGGCTGCCAGGAGCAAGAGATCTCGTCTGCCCCCTTAATTATGAGTGCAACTGTTTTATAAATGGGACAATGGTGGTGTGCTCTGGCAAGGAGGTGACAGAAACTTCAAATGCAGTACTCAAAAATGAATATTCATTCATTTCAAGACATAGCAATTCTTTATAAATAAAAAGTTGTACACCTGAAGTATTTAGCTACTTAAAAACATTTTTTAATTGAGATAAAGTATTATGTAAAGTGCAACTTTTAATCATTTAAAAGTATATAATGCAACAGGCCTAGCAAGCAAAAGAGAATTATCTGATCAAATAAAGTATGATTAGACAAGTATTGTGGAGAGGGTATAATCATTATTTCTAGAAATATCTGATGACACACAAAATATATTATGATTAAAATGAAGAAAAAGCACATTGAAAGTTTTAAAATATGCTATGCCACTTGTATGTATCTGAAAATCTATATTCATTAATTGTTATGACCTTAGTTTGACATTATATAAGGTTAGGGATACATCTCATAACATAAATTTAAATATACATGCAAGAGAGCTCTGGTGGCCTGCTAACAAGAAGCTGAGCTGCAATGCTGAAGACACCAGGTTCGAATCCACCCGCTGCTCTGCAGGAGGAGGATGGGCAATCTCCTTTCATGTAATTAACTGCCTCTGAAAACCCGCTGGAGGATCAGCTATGAGTTGGTTCAGGCACAATGGTACACAACAACAACATGTATGTAATTCCTTATTTTTAAAAACTAGAAGAAATACACCAAAAAGTTTGTTGTATAGGGAAATTTTCATTTTAGCTTTGTAGACAAATTTGGTTTCCCTTAGTGTTGGTTTTTTATGTGTGTTTTTCAATAACTGTAAAATAACATATATTGAGCTCTGGTGGTCTAGTGGGTAGGGAGTTCCTCTGCTAACTCAAAGGTGGCACCCCTCTGTGGTTCAAATCCACCTTTCTCCTTTTCCATTTCTTCTCCTTGGGAGAAAGCTATAATTTACAATCTCTGAAAACCCTCTAGAGGAACAGCTATGAGTCAGTTCCAATTTGATAACAGTGAATTCTTTAGGGATTTTTTTTTAAATTACCATTTTCCCCCTTAAAACAATTTTTTATTATCTTTACATTATTGTACAACCATCAACCCTTCTAAACTCCAGCACGGTTTCCTCATGCCCCGAGTACTTCCTTACCCATTAGGCAATCACCTCCTACTACTCCCTCCTCCTAGCTCCTGCCATCTACTCACCTACTTTCTATCTCTATGGATTTTCCTATTCTGCATAGTTAATAGAAGTAGAATTAAACAAGCGCCATTCAGTGACTGGCTTCTTTCACTTAGCGTGATATGTTCAGGGTTCACCCACACTGTAACATGTGTGAGCCCTTTATCCTTATTAAGGACTGAGAACTCTTTCCTGGTTCTGGACTGCTAAAAGAACAAACAGATATGTCTTAGAGAAAGCACAACCAGAGTTCTCTGTGGAGGCAAAGATGACAAAGGTTTGTTTCAAATACTTTGGGCATGTTTCTAGGAGAAGATATTCCTTGGAGAAGAACATAATGTTTAGAAAGACAGAAGGTCAGTGAAAATGAGGAAGACCTTCAACCAGATGGGTTGACACAGTGACTGAAGGAATGGAATCGAGTATGTAAAAAATTATGAGGATGGAACAAGATATGATAGGGTTCAGATCTGGTTTTCACATGGTCATTATTAGTTGTGCACAACTCAATGACACCTAACAGAAACAACTATTTTATTGTATTAATGTATTTTCTTCATTCATCATCAGTTGATGAACATTTGAAATTTTTCTACTGTATGGCTACTATGAGAAATGTAGCTTTCAATTCTCTTTGATGTATATTTAGCTAGAATTGGAATTGCAAGGTCCCATGGTAACTTATGAAAAATCATATACAAACTTGTAGGATAGTATGTCAACAGAGAACTTCCAAGAGTACAAGCAGGGTTTAGAAGAGGCTGTGACACTAGAGATAGCACTGACAAGGTCAGGTGCTCTTGGAAAGTTGGCTGAAAGCAGAGAGTACCAAAAGGATGTCTGGTGTTTTATTAACTATGCAGAGACATTTGACTATATCGAGCACAAGAAATTGTGGCTAACTTTGAGAAGAATGGGAATCCCAGAGCATATGTGAAACCTATACCTAGACCAGGAAGTTGTTGTCCAAACAGAACAAAGGAACATTGCATAGTTCAAAATCAAGAAAGGAATGCATCTGAGATATATCCTTTCTCCATACATTTCAGTCTCTATAAGAAACATATCATTTGGAAACTCAACTTTATAAAGAATAATGTGGCATCAGGATTGGAGGAAGATTCATCAACAACTTACATTGAGCATATGATACAACCTTGCTCAACAAAACAGAGGAGGACTTGAAGTGTTTGCTGCTGAGGGTCAAGGACTGCAGCTTTCAAATGGATTGTATCTCAACATCAAGAAAACTTAGATCCTTACTACTTAGTCAATAGGCATTATTATGATCAATGGAGATAAGATTGGGGTTGTTAACTATTGCATTTTCAACACTTTTGACACCAACTGTCAGGAAATAAAAAGAAAACATTGTTTTGGGAAAATCTGCTGTCAAAGACCTCTCCTGAGTGCTAAAGAGCAATGACGTCAGTTTAAGGTATGCCTGATCCAGGTCATGGTCTTCTCAATTGCTTGCTATGCATTTGGATAATGTCTAACGATGACAAAAGAAGAATTTATAACTTTGAGTTATGGTGCTGGAGAAGAGTGTTGAACATTCTATGGACTTCCAAGAGAAGAAATAGATCTGTCCTGAAGAGGGTGAAACCAGGTTGCTCCTTGGAGGCAAGGAGTTTGAAGCTCCATCTCACATACTTTGGACATGTTGCCAGAAGGGACCAATCTTTGGAGAAGGATGTCATGCTTGGAAGGAAGGAGGGTCTGCAAAGGAGAAGACGACCTTGGATGAGATGGATTGACACAGTGAATGTGGCAACGGGAACAGGTGTATCAGAGATGATGATGTTGACTCAGGATATGGCAAGGATCAGAGACGTTGTTCATGTTGTTGTTATGTGCCGTCGAGTTGCTTGCGACTCATAGTGACCCTATGTACAACAGCCATAAACTCTGCTCTGTCCTGTGCCAATCACTGTCTCTGACATACTCGTCCCGATTATCCCAGTCACTGAATCAATCCACCTCATAGAGGGCCTTCCCCTCCTGCACTGTCCCTCCACCCTCCCAAGTATGATGTTCCTCTCCAAGAACTGGTCTCTCCTCACAAAATGTCCAAAGTATGTTAGATGGAGCCTCAGAATCCTTGCCTCCAAGGAGCCACCCAGTTTAACCCTTTCCAGGATGAATCTGTTTGTTTTCCTAAGCAGTCCAAGGTATTCTCAATACTCTTCTCCATCACCACAGCTCAAAGGCATCGATTTTCCTTCTCCTTGGTCATTGTCCAACTCTCTGATGCATAACAAGTGATGGTGAAGAACATGGCCTTTATCAAAAGCACCTTAGTCTCCAGAGAGACACCATTGCTCTTAAGTACTTTGGAGAGGTCCCTAACAGCAGACTTTCCCATGGCAATGCGCCTTTTAATTTCCTGGCTACTGGTGACAAGACTGTTGACTGTGGAGCCAAGCAAACTAAAGCTGTGAACAATCTCAATCTCTTCACCATCCATCCTGATGCTGCCAATTGGTCCAGTGGTGAGAATCTTTGTCTTCTTGACATTGAGCCTCAATCCATATCGGAGGCTGCAGTCCTTGACCCTCTGCAGCACGTGCTTCAGGTCCTCTTCAGTTTCAGCAAGCAGGGTAGTGTCATCTGCATATCACAGATTGTTGATAAACCGTCCACCAATCTTGATCCCACATATATCCTCATAGAGCCAGAGTTGCTATAACTCACAGACAACTTGATGGCACATAACAACAACATGACAACTTTATGTTTAACTTTCTGAGGAACTGTCAAGTTGCTTTCCACTGTGGATGCACTATTTTATACTTTCATGAGCAATACAAGCTGCTGTTGTTAGGTGCTGCTCTCCAAGAGAACAAACAAGAATGGTTTGGAAAATGTGTAAACAAGGTGCTCCATAAAGAAGAGGAGTTGAAGCTTCATCTCATACTTTTGATATGTTGTTAAGCAATGCATGAGGGTTATAATTTCTCAATATCTTTATAACATTTATGACTTGAAAATTATTGTCCCTGCCCTAGAATGGCAGAAATGATATCTCAGTGTGGTTTTGATTTCTTTTTCCCTAGCCATGAATGCTAGGGGAAAGCTATGATTCTTAATGAATGCCATTAAGCATACTTTCATGTGTTTATTGGCCATTAGCATGTCTTTGAAGACATTCTATTTGAGTTCTTTGCCCATATGTATTGGTTATCTGTCATTTATTGCTTTCTTGTATTCTGGATATCTCTCATTGCCATCAAGTCAGAACCAACATGTGTGTGACTCTCCAGTGGGTTTTCATTTGCTTTAAATCATACAAAAGATTTCCCATCTTTCTTCTGCAAAGCAACTGGTGGTTTGAACCGCATTCCTTTGGGTCAACAGTGCATCTCTTTACCCGCTAGGCTCCAGAGCTCCCTACAGGCCTTTTAAAAAATATTTTATGCTATTGGGAGTTGTCTTTTCTGTTTATTATTGTGTTTTTTGAAGTATACAATTAAAAATTTATTAAGTACAATTTATCTACCATTTCTTTTGGTTTTTGTGCTTTTTGTAAGAAATCATTGTTAATGAAAAGTCATGAAGAAAATTTACCCTTATGTTTTCTTCCAAAGGTTTTAGAGTTGTAGTTCTTACTTTTAGGTCTTTGATCATTTTGAATTTGAGGTTTTTACATGCTGTGAGGTCAGGCTCTAACTTTATTCTTCTGCGTTGCCTACCCAGCTGTCAGTATCATTTGTGGAAAAAATTATTCTATTTGATGGTGTTGGGCCCTTGTTAAAAGTAAAATGGTCACAGGTATATGTGCTTATTTCTAGACTTCCAGTTCCATTGAACTGTCCATCTTTATGCCAATACCACAGTGGTTTTGTGTTTGGGTTTTTTTTGTTTGTTTTTAAATTTTATTTTATTATTTTTGTATGTGTGTACCATCTAATCGGATCTGAATGGCACAGGAGGAGATTGTCTTTCTTTCTCCAGCAGAGCATCTGGTGGATTCAATCCACACACCTCTAGGTCCAATACCACACTGTTTTTATTACTATTATTTGTACTGTCAAGTTGAAACTAACAGCTGACAGTCCAGTGAGTTTTTCAGAAGCACATTGAAGAAGGATGCCCATTTTGTCCTGCAGAGCAGCTGGTGAACTTGAACCACTTTTGTGTTGGCAATACAATTACTTACCACTACAGCTCCAGAGCTCCCTACTATAGTTTCACACAAAGATATTTTTTTATACTAAACTTTAAAAAGAGCTGTAAAATCTTGGGGAATTTAACTTACAATAATTTATGTTTCTTTTTAGTATAATACAGATGCGAATGTTGTTGTTGTTATGTGCCATCGAGTCACTTGCGACTCATAGTAACCCTATGTACAATACTCCTTTACCCTGCTCTATCCTGTGTCAATTTTGTTGTTTCTGACTCAACTAAGCCCATTACTCCAATTACTGAATCAATTCATCGCATCGAGGGTCTTCCTCTCTTGTGCTGTCCCTCCATCTTCCCAAGCTTGGCGTCCCTCTCCAAGGACTGGTTCCTCGTTGCAACATGTCCAAAGTATGTCAGACAAAGCTTTAAACTCCTTGGCTCCAAAGAGCATCCTGGTTTCACCCTCTTTAGGATGAACCTGTTTGTTTTCATAGCCATCCATGGTATATTCAGTACTCTAGTGCCACTGCTCAAAGACATCAATTCTGCTTCTATCATCCCTAGTCATTGTCCAGCTTTCTGATGCATAATAAGTCATTACAAAGACCATGGCCTGAATAAAACACACCTTAGTCTCCAGACTGACATCATTGCTCTTTACTACTTTGGAGAGGTCTCTGACAGCAGATTTTCACAATGCAATTTGTCTTTTAATTTCCTGGCTGCTGGTACCAAGAGTGTTGATTGTGGAGCCAAGCAAACTGAAGCTATTAACATTCTTGATCTCTTCATCTCCTAACATGATCCTGTCAATCAGCCCTGTGGTGAGAATCTTTGTTTTCTTGATGTTGAGCTTCAATCCATATTTAAGGCTACAGTTCTTGACCTTCTGCAGAAAGTGCTTCAGGCTCTTCTCAGTTTCAGTAAGCAGGGTTGCATCATCTGTGGTTGTTGATGAGTCTTCCTCCAATCCTGATGCCACATTTCTCCTCATAGAGCCCAGCCTCCCATATAATCTGTTCTGTATATAGATAGAAAAGGTATGGCGATGGAAACATTCCTGGCGTACATAATTCCCAATTTTGAACCATACAGTGTTTCCTTGCTCTGTTCTGATGACTGCCTCTTGGTGCTAGTATAGGTTTCACATAACACTATCAAGAATTCTGGAATTCCCATTCTTCTCAGAGTCAGCCATAGTTCGTTGTGATCCACACAGTCAAATGCCTTTGCATAATGAATGAAGCAGAGATAGACATTCCTCTTGTACTCTCTGCTTTCAGCCAAGATCCGTAACATTAGCTATAATATTACTAGTGTCATGGCCTCTTTTAAACTCAGCTTGCACTTCTGGCAGTTCTCTCTTGATGTGCTGTTCCAGTTGCTTTTGGATAATTTTCAACTGAATCTTGCTTACATGTGACATTACTGGTATTGTTTGATAATTTCTGCACTCTGTTGGGTCACCTTTCTTGAGAATAGGGATAAATATGGACCCCTTCCAGTCAGTAGGCCAGGTAGTTATCCTCCAGATTTCATGGCACAACTTGGTAAGCACATCCAGGGTAGCATCTGTTTGTTGAAATATGTCAATTGGTATGCTGTCAATTCTTGGGGCGTTGTGTTTTGCCAATTCTTTCAAAGCAGCTTGAATGTCTTCCTTTATCACCACAGGTATTTTGCTCATACATTGTTTCATGAAGTTTTTCTGTGTCCTCCAATTCCTTTTGGTACAATAACTCTTTCCATCTTCTTCTAATGCTTCTGACTCATTTACTATTCGGCCCAAAGCATCCTTAATTTGGCCCAGAGTACAAGTAAAGTGTTGGCAGTTACACTTCTATTCTCAAGAAACACATGATTTGCTATATTCAGAGTAACTTCATGTTGTAGAAGAGAATACCTGATGTTAAAAGGAAGTTAATAAAATTTTCACTATAGTTTTCAATATTTCAAATTTCATTATGAAATGCTAAGCTTTTCTGAAATTGTTATCTCTAGTGTTGACACAAACACAGATATTTTCATTTCTTCATGTCCTTCTAAACTTCAGCTCTAAGTATTCATATTTTGCATATTTTAATGATATTATTTATTTATTTTTTCCTTCCATTTTCCATATGTTGTATTGTTATATTGATAAAGATAAATGACAGCAAATTTCAGTAACGATGCAAAAGTTCTCGCAACTGGAGCAGAGTGATAAATACAGAAAAGACTGAAGTTGTCAAAGATTTTCTTTTATTTGGATTTGAAATCAATACTTGTGGAAGTAGCAGTCAAAAACCAAATGATGTATTATATTGCATAAATCTTCGAATAGTTAAAAACCAAACATTACCTTTTAAGCACTAAGGTACATGAGATCTGAGTCATTGCCTTTTCAATTGTTTCATATGCATGTAAAGACTGGGCATTAAGTAAAGAAGACGAAGGATGAATTGCTGCATTTTAACGAAGAGTTGGTGAAATAATGAATGTATCATGGACAGTCAGGAAACAAGCAAATCTGCCTCAGATTAAGTATAGCTTAACACTCCTTAAAAGGAAGAGTAAGACTTCTTCCCACTTACTTTGGATTGCTATCAGAGGGGAACTGCTCCTAAGACAGGACATTATGCTCGATAAAGCATAGGGTCAGCAAGGAGAGGAAGACCCTCAACAAAATGCCTACATAGAAGCAGCATGGGCTCAAACATGGCAATCATTAAAATACGTAGGACTGGATAGTGTTTTGTTCTGCTGTACATAGGGTTACTATTAATTAGAATCAATTTTACAGCTCTTTGCATCAACAAATTATTATAGGTAATTTTCTTACAATATTAATATTTTAATGGTTATTTAATATTTTATTATGTTAGATATAGGCAGCTGCCATTAACTCTGACTCATGGCTACTTTATGAAGAAATATTTCTCGATCTGGCATCATCTTGAATTGTCAGCACATGTGAGGCCATCACTGAGAATTTTGGGTCTGTCTCACAGAAGGTCTCCCTCACCCTTGATAGTCCTCTATGGCTTCCCTCTTGATAGTATGTGTAAAGCCACTGAACCAGACAATGTTCTTTCATGGACTTTAAATTCTATTGGCTAATATTTTTAAGTAGATTGCTAGTATTTCTTGCTGTGTTAGTTTAGAAGTTCTACTGAAATTAGTCTAGCTTGGGTTACCCTGCTGGTATTTGAAATACTGGTGGCATAGTTTCCAGCTTCATAGTAACATGCAAGCTGGCATAGCATTGCACTGAAACAGGTACTTTTTAGTTTTCCAACCTGAGAGCTCTGGTAGCTTAGTGCTAAGGAATTGTCCTGCCAATGCAAAGATACATTGTTTGAATTCACCAGCTGCTCCACAGAAGAAAGATGGACATTTACCTCCTAAGTGATTTATTGCATCCAAAAGCCCACTGAAGAGTCAGCAATGGGTTGGTTCTGACTCGATAGTACCCAACAACATCAATTAAGTTACATACCATAGTTTATTTTAACTAACTTATTATTTAAAATGTTAGGTCTTTTCTTTTTTTGTGTCGTTCTTCAAAGGAACACAGACTTATGCCAACGGCTTTTTTCCTAAATTACTTCTTTGAGATAAATTTTTATTAAAACCTAGTCAAATGTTATAATTTTTTATTTTCAAATTTTCTTTAAAAGTAGCCCCTACCTTGGGGCAGCTATTGCTGCCAGTTTAGGGCCTGTGTCAGGAAAAGGAAGTCTTACTCATATACAGTGCCACCCAATGGTAATAAAGGAGGTCAGAATTGCTTCCACTGTGGAAAGCTGGGACACTTCAGTAGACAGTGTCACAGACGAGAGCCACAGATAGGCAAGGG
>NW_006399781.1:21806503-21842954 GCF_000299155.1 Elephantulus edwardii
AGGGAATGGCAAGGAACACACTAACAAAGGAGATTAATCAGAACTGGCTTTGACAAGCACTGTGGCAATTGGACAATTAAAACAGACATTCCAGGGGGTCGGGGAAAAAGAACGAACTGGGGAGGAGGGTAGAGAAAACAATGTAACAATGAATGAATGAAAAACCAAAATCTCTGTAAATGTTCATTAAAACTAATAAAATTTAATAATAATTTTTAAAAATTGGGAAAATAAAAAAAGTAGCTTACTAATTGAAGCTGATAACAGCAATGTTTGACTGTGTCAGTTAAGCACTCCTGCTAAAATTAGAATTTAGTATTTTTTTTACTTTTAGCTAGTGTAATGATACAATATTATTGTTTTATTTGTACTTTTTAATGACTATGTTATACCTAATGATAATAATTACTAGCAAGTTTTAAGTATTTTCCATGCCTATTCCATGCTTCTCCTATCTGCTTTGTTGAGATAAAATACTTAGGGATATTTCTCACCCATCAAAACAGTATTTGTTGAGTGTAGAAAAGAATGAAAAAGAAAATAAAAGCCATCTACAGTCTCACCACTGAACTCTGATGTCTCAGTCCTTAAGGAGTTGGTCTGTGGTCCCCAAATCCATGCTTTTGGTTATTTAAATCCACCAGCAGCTCCAAAGGAGAAAGTTGAGCAAACTCTTCTTATATATTTTACAGCCTCAGAAGATCCACTGTACAGTCAGCTATGAGTCAGTTTGCCTTTCACGGAAATGAGCTTGAGTTTTTTAAGTTTATAATTCCACCATAGAGAAAGAAATTCAAGTCATGATATGCATGTAGAGGTTTTAAATCCTTTCTCCCATTTCACTTTATTTACCCATGAATTTTTTTTTCCTTTTTATCCATTAGGCCACCAGGGCCCCTAGCCACCCATGAATAAAGTACATTAATTTTACTGTGTTTATGCTTATCTCTAACATGAATATGACAAGTGGAAAATGCCCAATTTGAGTTTTCAGCGAGAACTGGGATAAGAGGATCCACAGGATGTAAGACAAGTGATAAAGATCTCTGAATGTGCCTGAGTCAGGGACTCAAAAGAGCTGGTTCTGTCGAGGATCCCGATAATGTCAACATGCCTTTTATGGTTCCCTTGTCTGTATTCAAAAACCTTCAAGATGAAGCTGGAGAATACCACCTGCAGCGGGGCAATGTCCTGTTTTCTTTTTGATCATTTACATTTTCAACATTATTTCCCCCCCTTCAGTTTACAAGATAAAAAGCAGATTAACCAGTGACTTAACATTTGGAGTGTACTGTTAAGTGTTTTTCATGTGAAGACTACATATTAACAGAATCAGAATAGCTCACCAATCTACCAATCAATTAATACCTTAAAGAACTAATAGTTACTAATGGGTACTGTGACCTATATGTTAAGGGGAAGAATCTCCCCCAGTCATCATTTTCCTTTATTTCATAATTGTTGAGTCTGATTTCAATCATGTGCAGACAATTTAGCTTTTCTAGGGTACCATGGACTGCTAGGAAAGCAAACAGATTCATGCTGGAAAGGGTTAAACCGGGTGGCTCCTTGGAGGCAAGGATTCTGAGGCTCCGTCTAACTTACTTTGGACATATTGTAAGGAGGGACTGGTCCTTGGAGAAGGACATCATGCTTGGGAGGGGGGAGGGACAGCACAGGAGGGGAAGGCCCTCTACGAGGTGGATTGATTCAGTGACTGGGGCAATTGGGACGGGTGTATCAGAGACGGTGCAATTGGCACAGGACAGAGCGGAGTTTAGGGCTGTTGTACATAGGGTCGCTATGAGTCGCACGTGACTCGACGGCACGTAACAACAAACAGCAACAACAATTTACAAAGGTCAGAGTTTCCTTGACATTTGAGAAAGCACCTCCTTTTCGTGACTGGTTGTAGGCAGTATTTTGTTTTTTGTATTTTGGGGGACACATTCCCCTCCCAGTTGGCAATAGTACAAATTCAGAGTCTGAAGTCATCCTATGAAAAGTGGCCATGAAGTTCCCTGTGGTTAATGAGCTCAGCTGTTAATTGAGAGGTTGGAGGTTCAAGTCTACGCTGAAGTGCTTTAGAAGAAAAGCCTAGAGCTCTACTTCTGAACAATGAGCCACTGAAACCTGCTGGGGCTCAATTCTACCCTGACACAAAGGTGTATCATTTTAGCTTGGTGAAAATAGTCATGTATCAGATAAATAGCCTAGGAAATATCTGCCTTATCTTTTAGATAGTTCTCACCCTTGCAGACCCTTGATATATTTCAGAGTTTCCTTTCACAGTATTATAGTGACGTCCTCTTCCCCCAGCCCCTTCCTTTATCTGCAGTGGTTTGGTTCACGTTGAAGACTTATGAATTTGCTGAAGATAGAATTCATTTTTGGTTGACATTTCTCTCCTCTAGAGATAAGTGTCCTTGTGATAAGACCCAGGCTTGCATATATAATTCTCGACCTAATCTTTCTTAGGCAACGCATTGAGGGACTGCAGAGAGATTCAAAGTTGATTATTTGGCTGCCCGGGATCTGGAGTTATGAAATCCTCTCCAAAATGCAGAGCTCCATCTGCTGAAAACACCTACAATCTTCTGCAACCTCAAGAAGGATCTTTTCATTTGCATATTTACTTAGTTATGTTTCTATTTTGTAAGCTCCAAAATAAATCTGGCCTCCTTCCCCGGCACCACTTCACATTTGCAATGGTACGGAGGTTCACAGCCACACCAACTCATGCCCACCAGCTTGGGTGGGGTCCTAGGTACAAAAGCTTAGGCAAGATAAGCTTGGAAGCTGTGATTCAGCCATGACTTCTAGTAACAGTGGGGAAACTGCGTGCCAATAACCTTTAGATATTATCTCAATCTTCATGGTACTTACTTGTGTTTAATAATAACTAGTTTAATTTGTAAGAGTAGGGCATTGCTTAATTCCTTTGTTAGTTGGCAGGAGCTTCAAATGACATAGAGGACAATTTTATGATTGTGTAAGTTTTCCATGGGAAATAAAATGATATACTTTGGGCTGCAGAACACATCAATAAAGTGTTTAAAGAGCTAAGATGTCATCTTAAGAGCTAAGGTGAGCATGATTCAAGTCATGCTATTTACAGCAGGAGAGACATCTACTTCCTAATTAACATGTCTGGAGAAGCTCTATTAACCTTGATAAATGTCAGTAGTTGTAGAGGGGCTACAGGATTGGAGGATTGCTATGAGTCATGCTTGACTCGAAGGCAATCAACAACAACAAAAACAACAGTAACACCAACACACACACACACACACACACACACACATGAAAGGTAGATAATCAACAAGAAAGCAAAAAAGAAGAATTGATGTATTTTAATTTTGTTTTGGAGATAAATACTGACTATATCAGAGATTGCTAAAAGACCAAGAATAAAGCCATTTTGAAAGAGGTAGAGTCAGAATGGTCCTTAGAACTGAGGATGGCTGGACTTTGTCTCATCTGCTTTGGATGTATCTTCAGAAGGGACCAGTCCCTGAGAAAGGGTATTGCGCTTAATAGAGTAGAAGTTCAGAGAAAGAGAGTAACCTCCGTGAGATAGATGGACACAATGGCTGGAACAATCTGCTCAGATGCTGTGACAATTCAGAGACTGGCATAAGACGAGGCAGTACTCTGTTCTGTTGCACACAGAGCTGTCATAAGTGAGGACCATTTTGCAGGCATCTAATAACAACAGCATGACTGCAGGGACTTTCATTTTAGAAAGAGAATCTAATCACCTAAAAGAACCGAGTCATTTCTTCTGTTTCTTTATGCTCTGCTGAGTGTGGGCAACCTTGGATTTGCCTTCTCACCCAGGGCAGCAAGAAGAATACCAATACAATTTAGCTGAAGGGCACGCATTAAATATGTGGCGAGGGGCCAGCCAAATTGTCATACAATGAGCGGAACAAGCCAAATTATTCTCAGTTGGGTTCATAGCAAGCTTGGTTGGAGTGGGAGGATGGAAGTTAAGGAGACAGGAAATGGTAAAGTAATGGAAAACACATTTGCATAGCTCCTTGTAATTACAGATAATCTTTGCTCAAATAGAAAGAACACATGTGTTCTAATGAGAAGACCCCTGATGTTATAGAGTCCCCATTTCTAGTCTCCTGCACTTAAACAAACCTTATATAAAACAAACAAACAAGCATATCCCTAGAAATCTTGAAAGAGATTAATGCTTCTAGTTCCATACAAGAGCTTGGCCCACCAGAGAATTTCATACTTTGCCAATTGTGTAATCAGGGGCTGGCCCAAACTCTGGGCAAAATAGGAGAAGAGGTAAAATTGATAATGTTTTTGCTTAGAGTAGGCTTTCCTTTTTAATCTTTAGCAGAAGTTGTTAAAACTGTCTGGCCTTTGGCATTATATGGGTGTCTTTAAATGTCTCTCATTTCTCATAAACCAGAACTGCATGGCCTGGAGTACTATCAAGATGGGGCTTGTCTTCTGAAGTCAAGCTTTTCACCCTGCTTGTGTGTGCAGCTCATGCTCTGATCTGTTGTTGTTAAGTGCTGTTGAGTCGCAGGCAACTCAAAGCGACCTTATGAACGAAAGTCCTGGACACCTCCTGTGTAACATTCGTCTTTTCTCCAGGTTCATAGGGTTTCCAGAGGCAAGTTATTGTGGAAGTGGATGCCACTCCTGCTTCTAGGCTTGTTTTAATCGGGAAGCTTCACCAAACATTGTCCACCATGGGTAACCATTCTCGCATTTGACTCATCAGTGTCACAGTGTTCGGCTTCACAGAAACCATGAGTTACCTCTGTACAGCAAGTGGACAGAACAGGGTTACAAGACCTAGAAGAATGTTTCTGATTTAGGATTTGGAAAACTACAGTCCAGGGGCCAAACACGATAGCTACTTGTTTTTGCTAATGAAGTTTTCATTGGAACACAGCACGTCCAATTGTTTGCACATTGTATATACAGCAGCTCTTTTCCTACAGAGTGGAGTGCTTGAGACCATATGGCCAGAAAGTCAGAAATTTTGAATATCTGGACTTTTACAGAAAAAAAAGTTTGCCAACCCAGGCTTTCCTCACAACTTTCTTGCATTTCTCTGCAGAGGTTGAGCTTCCCAGGCTCTATTCTTGCCAGAGTTTCCCTACCTATCCACGTGGCAAACTCTCCTACTCTCCATTGGGATTCACTAGGCATCAGTTGCTCTGGGAATATTTCCTTGGTTCTGATTGTTCTACGTGTTCTTGAGAGTTAAGGATTATGCATGATTTACTTAATGCTTTCAGAGCATGTTGTTGGTACTACACAAAGCAAGTGCTCAGTAATGCTTGCTGGGTCTAGTGCAGCCAGATTTGCACTTAACACGATACTGTTACAAAGCACAGAGTAATAATTGGCAGTGGTCTATGGAGAATTTTAATAGAAAATGAACTGGAGTTCATTATTGCATAGCCTGCTAGCAAGCAAAATAAACTGCCATGCCTGTCTCAAACTTCATCTGAGGGACTCCAGGCAATGGTATCAAGGGAACTACATTCTGACTCTTTATTTTAATTGTCACAACCTCCCTCAATCAGGCTCCATGGCAGAAATGACACAGGAAGTGTTGTGTTCCCTCTTCAGGAACACCAAAGGCAAGTTCTCTCTTGGGCTCTCCCAGAGGTCTGTGATGCTGACATCCTATTAGATCTCGCCTGCCCTGAGCTCTGTCTTAATTTTCTGCAAAGGAACTTTCTATTTTAGACTAGATTTCCAGAAATTCAGCTAATATGGAAAATTGATTTCATGAGACATTTGCCAGGGAAAGGGTTAGCTATGGATTTCTCAATGTAAGATGACTGAGCATTTATGTATAAATATGCATGAGTACAATTTACTGGAGTGCTAAATGATTAGAAAAATTGCCTTTAGCTAAATTGTACCTCGTAGTACAGTGTGTAATTGCAGCAGGTTAGTTCATTTTTATTTTAAAACCCGGTGAAAAAATGGCTAAGGAAGAGATCATAAAAGAGGTCAGGATGAACGGGTTAGTACAGAAAATCATCCTGGAAGAGGTTAGATAGAGGATTTCACCTTGTAATCAACTAATGATCCAATCCTGACGCCGTCTTTGGGTTTTAGCATTGTGACTAATTCAAATCAAGCATTTAAAACACCTGTATTATTTGTAGTGAAATAAAGTTCGTGCAAGTGAAGAAACGAGCTCTCTCATTCCAGCATAATATGATTCCAACACACATCTGGTTTGATTTCGCTAATGCTGCTGCCTGCCGATCTGTAGGAATTGAATACCCACATTGTAGTTCAACTAGGCCCTTTTCTTCTATTCTGCTCTTCTTTGTGCTATTTTAGACACATGCAAAAAATGTTAGAACTAGAAGATGCTTTATAGTTCATCTAATCCAATGCTTTAATTTTGCAGATGAAAAGACTCAAAGAGAGAGTTACTTGCCAGAGGTTCCCAGTAAGTTTCAAGGTTAAATTTGAACATGTGTGTGTGAGCCCACACGCCTGGGTGCCCTAGTTCTAGCAATTGTCCATTATGCTTCTGCTCAAAGAAGGGTAAGGAAAGTTCAAGGGAAAAATTCCTTCAGAATTGCTGATTTGGGGTAATGAGTAAATAAATGATTGGCAAATAAATTAATTATTTCATTAATAATGTCCTTGGAGGACCTTAAATATCCTTGAAGATTCTCAAAGAGAGTTGAAAGAATATGGATTTTATTGTCCGTGAAGAAGAGAGAATGGCTGTAAGCTACTGTTGAGTTAATCTTCATGGACAATAGAACCAAATAATTGCCTGGACCTCAGTTGTTCCCACCATTAGTGGCAGATCACATCATTCTGCACCATAGAATCATCACTGTAATCTGGCTCAAATCTGTTTCCTAACATATGCTGACAGTAAGTAAGTGGGATCCATCTTTGAAATGAAGAACAGTCCACTGAGTACCATGACAACGGGTCATCAAGTTAGCTGATCATTTATATATGTTGTTGTTGTTATGTGCCATTGAGTTGCTTGTTACTCATAGCAACCCTATGTAAAAGAGCCCTAAACACTGCTCTATCCTGTGCCAACCTTGCCGTCTCCGACACACTCATTTCCACCACCCCAGTCACAGAATTGATCCATCTCATAGAGGGTCTTCCTCTCCTGTGCTGTCCCTCCACTCTCCCAAACATGATGTCCCTCTCCAAGGACCAGTTCCTCCTTTCAACATGCCCAAAGTATATCAGACGAAGGTTTAGAATCCTTGACTCCACGAAGCATTCTAACTTCACCCTCTTCAGGACAAACCTGTTTGTTCTCCTAGCAGTCCATAGTATATTCAACGCTTTTCTCCAGCACACAGCTCAAAGGCATCAATTCTCTTTCTATCATCCCTAGTCACTGTCCAACTCTCCGATGCATAACACATAATTTGAGGACTATAGCCTGGATCAGGCGACCTTAGTCTCCAGCGTGACGTCATTGCTCTTCAGTACTCTTGAGAGGTCCCTCACAGCTGACTTTCCCAATGCAATTCATCTCTTGACTTTCTGGCTGCTGTTACCAAGAGTGTTGACTGTGGAGCTAAGCAAGCTAAAACTGTTAACTATCTCAATCTCTTCACCATCCATACTGATGCTGCCAATTGTCCCAGTGGTTAGAATCATTGTCTTCTTGATGCTGAGCTTCAATCCATATTGAAAGCTGCAGTCCTCGACCTTCTGTAGCAAGCGCTTCAGTTCCTCCTCAGTTTCAGCAAGCAAGGTTGTGTCATCTGCATAAAGCAGGTTGTTGATGACACTTACACCAATCCTGATGCCACAATCTTCCTCGTACAGCCCAGTCTATCTGTGCTTCATTGACTATGCAAAGGCTTTTGACTGTGTGGATCACAACAAGCTATGGCTGACTCTGAGAATGGGAATCCCGGAACATTTGATTGTGATTTTGCGAAACCTATACTTGAACCAAGAGACAGTCGTCAGAACAGAGCAGGGAGACACTGGATCTTTCAAAATCAAGAAGGGGGTCCATTTTGTCTCCATTTATATATAGCAATTATAAATTCAAAGAAACAAATTATTTTCTAAAAAATGAAGGACCCAGTATAATTTGCCTTATACATTATATTTGCTCTTAATATACTTGTGGTAGCAAAGCAATCCGTTGACTTCCATGGTACTTATTCTTTTCCATTATTGGAATATCTGATAAAAGAATCCTGTTGTCAATAACATTCTCATTAGAATGATAAAGAAGCACCTACTAATAGGCATCTCCTCTAACATTCTGCTTTTCAACAAAATTTCTTTTTTTAAAAAAAATAAAACTCTGAAAGCTGTTCTTACTTGGTTGTTTCTGGTGTGTTATTTTCTGAACATTAAGTGGCTGGGGGTGGTGAGCCATGTGAGCAGGGATGCTTGTGGCTTGAGGAGGAAGAGGAATTTCAAATAACTTCCTGGCTTCAACAAGACTCATATGCTCTGGGGCTAGCTTTCTACTTGTGATTCTATAGGACACACTGAAAGTCATTTATAACAGCTATAGATGTAAACAATGGCTCATGTAATTTTTAAATAATGGCACTAAAACATGACAGACTGAAAGGGCAGAGGTTTGTCCTAACTGTAACAGCTATCTATGTACTTTCTGTTCCAGAAAAAACAAACAAACAACCCAACAACCTCTCTTCATTGATATTGCTTTGGAGTTTACCAGATTTTAACATTTTAGAATGTCCCTGAGTTTGTGGCAATTATATTTTTCATCCTCATGGTCCTTAATTCTTAGAACAGTTTTAGTACTTTGTTTCAAAGACATATCACAGTTATTTTTATTGACCATCAATCTACTGACAGAGCTGTGCCCTCCAAATAGTTCTATACAAAACATCTGCACTCATTTCTACTTTGGGCTCTCTTGCTTTTTATTCACTTCTTTTGTGATAGATCTCTCTACCTCTCTGGACCTCAGTTTTTCTGACCACAGAGTGAAGTGGTTGAGTTGGATTATCTCTAAGGGGCTGTCTAGTTCCAACCCTCTTGAGGCATACTCAGTTATATGCCATACCTTTCCATCAGATTCTAAATGATAGAACAACCATAGGTAAGGGTGAACGTGTATGTGTGTGTACTATTTTTAAGGCAGGGGATTGAAGTAACATTCATTGCATAGCAACTAAGAAAATAGTCAAAATCCGTAATGGAAATCTGAATTTGGGAGAGAATGCAATGGAATTTCCTCTATCAGCAAGCATTGGGGAAAGGTATTTGGAAACGCCCCAGGAAGGGCTGGAACCACTGATAGTACAGTATGGGGGCAGCTGCCTCTTTGGTGTGCAGCTTGTCCTGGCTCTCTTTCCTTTTTTTTTTTTTCTTCTTTCTCTTTTTTCCTCCCAAATGTAAGCAGGTGAAAGGATGTGGGAGTACATAAAGACGTGGTAATAAATTGAAAGCAGGAGAGGTCACAATGAGGCAAGATGAGAATGAAATCATTCCCCCTTTGCATTCCCATTCTGTAGAACACAGAAGGTCAAAAATACTCTTAACAAAAAGGTCCTGGCCCTCAAGCTATTTCAGGATTTTGGCAGCTGACCCATAGGAAGGGTGGTCTGATTTCCGTACATTTCACACACAGAAAGAAAATGTTGTGTAAATATTTCATATAGTTCCTGTCTGTGTCAGAGTCCCTGCCTGGATGACAGCTGGATGGGGTGCTTGTTCTGATAAAGGCAGATAGGTCAGACTTATTCCGATAAAGGCAATGGTCAGACAGTCCGACTCTGCCTTTCATTACAATGAAGCTTCTCCTAATCCTGCTCACATCTCCATCTCAAACCTCAGAAACAGCTGAACAAAAAGCTTCGAGCCTCCCACACAGCCTTAACAAACACACACAACACCAATACTCAAAGACAGTCCCTTGACAGCTCCCTTCCCCCACTTTGTGAATTCAAAATGCCTTCCCTGTAAGTTGTCAGCTTTGCTTCCTCCTTTAGGTCTTATAGACTTCAAGTGGGATTTCTAGTAACCCTTTCATCTTGATAAACTATCATGGAACAACATGTCCAAAGTATGTTAGACGGAGCCTCAGAATCCTTGCCTCCAAGGAGCCACCCGGTTTAACCCTTTCCAGGACGAATTTCCAGGAAAGGAAATTTAAAAGCTTAATTTATGTCAGAAGAATTTAAGATTTTACTCTCTTTTTTTTTTAGTTCTCTATTTCCCCTTCCTCTAAGCCTGGTTATCACTAATCTTTTGCCTTGATGTATTTTCCTATTTTATATATTTCACAGAAGGATCATATAGTATTTTTTTCTTTTGTGACTGGTTTATTTCAATCAACATACCGTGTTCAAGATTCACCCATGCATCAGGACCTACTTCCTTTTTTAAAAAAAAATCTCAACTCAAATTCAAACTCATTGCAGATGAATGGTAAATGACTCAGAGCTGACCCTCTAGAAGGTCTCAGGCCATGGTCTTTTCAATCATCTGCTACCCATCAGATAGCTGAACAATGAATAAGAATGACGGAAAAAGAATTGATGTCTTTGAGGTGTGCTGAAGAAGAATACTGAATATCCCATTTGTTGTACACCATAGAGTCAGAACTGATGCATAGTTGACCCTCCTGTGGGTTTTCAGAGGCAGTTAATTGTATGGGAGAAGATTATCTGTCCTTCTCCCATGGAGCAGGTGATAGCCTCGAACCTCATTGTCTTCAGGATTGCAGCACAGCTTCTTGCCACTAGGCCACCAGAGCTCCCAGAATATCCCATAGACTGCCTAAAGAACAAATAGATATGTCTCAGAAAAGGTGTAGCCAGAGTGCTCCTTGGAAGCAAAGCTGGCAAAGCTTTATCTTTCGTACTTTGGACATGCAGCTAGGCAAGACTATCCCTCAGAAGGACACATTATGTTTGGAAAGTTAGAGGGTCAGCAAAGGAGAGGAAGACTCCCGAAGAGATGAATTAACATGGTGACTTTAACAACTGACTTTAGTGTCAGAGATCATGAGAATGGTACAGGATAGAGCAGAGTTCAGGTAGATTGTCCATAGGGTCACTATGAGACATGTTGAACTCAATGGGACCTAACAACAGCATATCACATGAGAAAAGATTGTCCATCTCTCTCCCACAGAGAGGTTGATAAATTGAACCGAGAGCCTTTGGGTTGGCAGTGCAACTCCCTGCCCACCAGGCCACCAGAGCTCCCTCTTTTCTTTTTTTTTGTAATAGTGACACTGGTGTGTCAAATGCATTAATGGTTACCCATGGCAGACAGTGTTTGGTGGAACTCCCAGATTAAAACAAGTTTGGAAGCAGGAGTGGCATCCACTTCTGTAATAGCTTGCCTCCGGAAATCCTATGAACCTGGAGAAGGGATGAAAGTCACACAAGTGTTGTGGACTTTCATTCATAGGGTTGCTATGAGTCATCCATGACTGGACAGCATTTAACAACAACAACAATAGTGGAGTAAAAATACTTTACTGGATGCAGATGCTACATTTTACTTATCTATTCATCTGTGGATGAGCATTTAGGTTGTTTCTACTATATGGCTATTGTGAATGACAATTGGTGTACAAGTCTTTGTCTGAATCCCAACTTCCACGGGGTTTGTTTTTGTTTGTTTGTTTTTGGTATATACCTAGGAATAAAATCTTGGGACCATATGCTAGTTCATATTTATTTTTTAGGAACCGTCCAATTATTTTCTGTGGCAATGGTACCATTTTACATATGAGTGCTCAGGTTTCAAATGTCAAAAAGATATTAATTTGGACATAAAAAATAACTTCTTGTAGAAAACATTTAAACAAACGGAAATAGCTTCTTGAACAAGAATATCAGCTTCCTTCAATTCCCTGAAGATAGTTAAGCATAGAATAATCATCCACCCACTTATCTGACTGGAAATAAGAGTCATTCTGCTGGAAGCCATGATTAAACAGCCACGCTGCCATACCCACAGCTCCCGTTTGGGCAGAGTGGTTAGCTACCACAAAGTCACATAACCACACATCCCGGTTGGACTAGAGTTTGCTGAAGCATTGGCAGTCTTTTCCTTTCAGGAGAAAATGAGAAAATAAAAAAGGAGGAGACAAGGGAGGTGGTTCTCTCTTAAGACAAAGATCTAATGTTCTTCTGGTTCATGTAGAGACTGTGAAATCCACTGAGCCTGACCATGTATATTTGTATCAGCTGGCCAATCAACAGCATACAAGGCATGAGGAAGGCAGCACGTTTTGTTTCACACGTTTTATGCACAGGGTCACCCACAGTCAGGGTCACCCTAAGTGCAGTTGCTCACTACAACTAGCAGCAATAACAAGATTAAAGAAAATGTGTAACTAGGAAGGGAAAAAAGAAGGAGCGACCTCCCAGGGCCCTGCATCCTTGGGGCATGTCACAAACACCAAACCACAGACCCTGTTTTGTCCCCAACCTTTCCCTTTTTTCCTCTGGGTTCAGCTTGAGGAGAACAGTTAATTTTCCGTACAGAAAAAGATGGTTTAATTGTTTGCATCTGTTGATCTGAACTGTGTAATAAAGTTTCTTTCTTTCTTTTACAAATTAGGCTAATTGAAAATGATGGTTTCTTGTAACCCTCAAGGGCTCTTTGAGGACATGGACTGAGGAGAATTCTAGTAGAGATGATCAAAATACTCAGGGTTCGTACATGAGCAATTGGTGTGAACTGAATTGCATCCTCTCAAAACTCATGTTGTAGTCCTACCATTTGGTACCTGTGGCGATGAATGACATGTTTTTGAAGGTTTTTGGAGGTGTTATCAATTAATGTGAGGTGATAGAATACGATGGGTTCTCATGCAATATAAGTAATGGTCTGTAGAACAAAAGAAGGAGACAGACTCCGAGGAAGGGTGGTCATGTGATGACAAAGTTGTGCTGCAGCTGTAAACCAAGGAATATCTGGACTACTGCAAACTGAGAGACTCAGAACAGATCTCCTCTAGGGGCTTTAGTCAAAGTGTGGCCCTGCTGAGCAGATACCTGCCCTCTAGAACTGTGAGAGAGAGGGTAACGTAGGTCTACTTAAAGGCATTCTCATTCATGGCACTTTGTTAAAGCAGCCCTAGAAAACCAATACAAGAATTAACTGACCAGAGTAGATGACAGGAAACTGACCAATCTGAACGGAATGAGTCATAAGTAACCCAGGTTGTGAGTAAGCCTTCATCTTCTGCTCTTTGGGCTTTGTGTTGCATATCTCTGTTATAATAATTTTATCTCTGTTGCTTTTTTCTCATGCTGGAGTCTGCACTGTATGTTATTTAACTCAAAGTCTATTTAATATTAAGAGGAGAGGCATAAAAATAAAAAAAAAAAGATAAGATCTGACTTTCCATTATTGACAAAGCCTTAGCCCAGCCCCTAAAGTGTCACATAGATGCTTCTGGGTTTCAAGAATGTTGATTTAAAAAGCCAGTAAACAATAGCTTCCATTTTTTATTTCGCACAAAGAAAAGAAATTCTGACTTCATAAAATCTCTTCCTAAGTTGATAAATGACAATAGTTATAAAAAGGCTTCAGGCCTTTTGTTCCTAGAGTCAGCGTGAGTCATGCTCGATGGCAATCAACAACAACAAAAAAGGAAGCCTATAACCAAAGGACTCCAGGATGCTCCAGCCCTTTATTACAGCCCTATCCTCTTTGCTAAGTAGACCGTCAACCCTATAAATGTTAGTATCTCGGTACAAGCCTACAACTGAACTGACAGAGGAAGAGAACTGGACCTTCTAAAGCATTGCCTTGGCCCCAAATAGACTGTAATAACAGGGGTGCTGCTGCCTGCTCTTCTGTCTCAATTACCCCTCTGCGTGGCCCTGCTGCCTGCTGAGTGGAGAGCCCCAGAGGGTAACTTGTCTCTTTCATAACCAGTGGGGAAGCCTTAAGGCATATCTTCTGATTTGGCTAACTTGAGGCAATGCACCGCTCCACATCAGCCAGCCTCAGTCTCTCTTCTTTCTTTCTCTCTCATTCCTAGAATGATTTCAAAGTGCAATTTTGCAGTGGCCATTGTATATGTGTCACCTCTTTATCAGTGAATTTGTAAAAACAAAGATGCAGCTTGCACCTTTCACCTCATAGATATGAGCAGCCTGCAATTGATTTCATTTAAGATCTGGGCTGAGGGGGATGTCTTACTACATGGCAATTAATAACCTTGCTCTATTTTGCAAACTCGGTCAGCCATAGCTAATAATACCACCTAAAGGAACAGCTTCCCTAAAGTACCCATTGATATTCATATACTGAATGCATAATTCTGCTCTTTTCAATGCATATAATAATGCATACATTCATTTACACCAATCTAATCTCCATATGACTAAAAATCTGACCTTGCTGCTCACTCACTGTGTGAAATTATAGTCATATTTACTCTTATTTTTACTGAAGTTAAGAACTGTGATTTTCTTATTGTGAGGCTAAATAAAGGAGGAATTTGATAACAGAAAAAAAAATCAGACCCTTAAAGTTCACTGCTAATGATTAGATTCTAAACAATATACTAAAAGGTTAAAGAAATTTTTATTGTAGAGACTTAAAAATAGCAATTAGATAAGCCTTACAAGTATTTAGTTAACATATAAAAGCAGCTTTAAAACACTTGTGGGAACTTCCGTTTTATGTTACATATTGTCCTTAAATAAAGAGTATTTTCTTTTATGCATTTGATGCTTTGTATCAAAATATTGTGAACATTTGAAAAGTTGTTATCATAAAAGGCACCTTTAAAATGTAACAAATTATTGTTTTCTTAGTAGTGTAAATATTCTTATTGGTGGAATGTTTAATTTTTTTAATTAATATTTTAATGAAAGTTTATATAGAACACTGATTTCCATTCATTTATTATTGTATGTTTTCCTCCCTGCCCCCTCAGTTCACTTTTCTCTTTGAAAAAAAAAATTCTTTCATTGTTGTGCAATTCCCCAGTCCCGCCCCAGTCCATTTTGCTATGTAGCTCTTATTTTGGACTGTTAGCTTACAGATAATACCTAATCATGTATTCCTTTTAAACAGTTCTTTCCCTCAACTGTTTCAATGCAGTGTGCATTATTTATCTCCTCTTTTCTTTGTTTTTCTCTCAACTCCAATGTCAATCCTGTTTTACATCTGTAGCATTATGCAGTATTTGTCCTTTTGTGACTGAGTTATTTCACGCAGCAAAGTGTCCTCCAGGGGTCACCCATTTTATATAATATTTCATGAGTTTTGTGTTTTTCAGTGCTGCATAGTATTCCATTTATGAATATATCACAGCTTTCTCTATCCATTTGTTTGTTGATGGTTTTTATCCGTCTCTTTGCTATTGTGAACAAAGCAACAATAAACATGGGTGAGCAAGATATTTATTTTTGTGTGTGTTTCACTAGAATATTTTCAAAGCCATCACAAGAAATTTTCCAAACATACATATCTTGTGACAAAAATTATCATATCTGATCTTTGGATATCTAATTTTTTAAAAGGAAGTAGAGTTCTTTTTCAATGTTAGTTGGAATTGTATGCCTACCAGGAGTATAGCAACATATTTTAATATTCACATTCCCAAAAAGATTTTCTTTAAAGTTTCCACTGTTATTACGATGATTACTTTATAATTTTGCTAATGAATTATATTAAAAAGAATAAATTTTTTAACAGTTTCAGAAGTTGTCATCTTCATTGAGGACAACTGCCACATCTCTCTCTGAGGAAGAAATTGTTGAGTTAAAAAGTACTTAGTGTTTCAACCACTGTGTCATTAGGACTCCTGGCTTTGTGAGATGATTCTTGTTAGAATTAACAGTTCAGCTACAGCCTTAAATAGTAAGACTCCACATAGTCAGTACTATGGAAAATCTTCTTTGTGTGAAGTCTTTGATGCAATAGGCAGAATAACAGCTTCCTCTGTACCAAAGTCACCATCAATATAGGGTATCCCTCTAGCATGATTCCACTGATGATGAGTAAGTGTATCTTTCTGACTGAAACCTTTTCCACACTCTGCTCAAACATGGGACATCTCCCCAGTACAAGCACACTGATGGACAGTGAGGTGACTACTTGTCATGAACCCTTTTCCACAATCTGCACACATAGGGTATCTCTCCAGTATGAGCACGCTGTTGGAGAGTGAGGTAATTCTTACTACTGAAGCCTTTTCCACACTCAATGCACACATAGGTTTCTCCCCAGTGTGAGTTCAGGGATGGACAGTGAGGGAACTCTTTGCAATGAACCCTTTTCCACACTCCCTACACACATAGGGTCTCTCTCCAGTATGAGTTCGCTGATGGACAATGAGATGACTGCTCATCTTGAACCCTTTTCCACACTCCCAACATACGTAGGATCTCTCTTTAGTATAAGCTTGCTGATGGTCAGTGAGGTGACGACTTGTGATGAACCCTTTCCCACACTCCCTGCACAAGTAGGGCTTCTCCCCAGAATGATAACTCTAATGGAGAGTGAGGTGACTCCTACTGCTGAAGCCTTTTCCACACTCCATACACATATATGGTTTCTCCCCAGTATGAATTCGATAATGGACAGTGAAGGAACTCTTCAAGATGAATCTTTCCCCACACTCCCTACACACATAGGGTTTCTCCCCAGTATGAGTTCACTGATGATCAATGAAGTGACTACTCTTCATGAACCCTTTCTCACACACCCTTCACATGAAGGGTTTTGTACCACTGTGAGTTTGCTGATAGACAGTGAGATGTGACTTCTCAGTGATGTCTTTGCCACAGTCACTACATACATGGGATTTCTTGATTTTGTGAGTTGTTTGATTTCTGAGATGTTTGGCCTTAGTGTTCTTTGATTTCTGACTTTCAAGGAAAAATCATGTCAGTCCAAAATTGGTCATCGTCACTGTGGAACAATGTCTTCTTATGTCTACTAAGCACAGCAGAGTGCTTTACTTGATTGCTATGTCTGTGTTGGACTATGGGTAAAGTGAAGTTGGATTTCTTTGTTTTCTCAGATAAATAAAACATATTATGGATTTCCATAACATAAAAATGAGTTTTGTGCTGATGATCTGTATTTTCCAGTGAATTAAGGTTACTGTATTTTATTCTTTGTAATCTTTCATTAGACAACAACCCAAGCAGATGATAGTCAGCTTCCTGGAATTCTGAAAAGCTTTCACTGTGGTGTTCAGGGAAATTAATCCATGGTTGTTCACCTCCTTCCAACCTGGGCAGTATATCAGGTTCTCTCAGTTTATAACCAATGGACACCAGGTTTCTGTAGTTCTCCATCATCATGTCCTGGTACAGGGCCTTCTGAGTGGAGTCCAGAATCTACCATTCTTCCCAAGTGAACATCACAGCCACATCACTGAATGTCAGGGCTTCATTCAAGGAAGACTTCCTTTAAGTGTCCTGAGCCTTCACCATCTTCTTCTCTTCTTGGGATATTCCAAGAACATCGAATGTTCTCTATCTTTTCTTAATAAGCTCTGATTCCTGTTCAGAAATCACATGAATGGTGTCCCTGCTCAGGATATTTGGTTTGGTATTTTTTTTAAATTTAATTTTTATTTTGAGTTATTCATATCACTTTACACACAACTAGGTGTTATAATTATGCTTCTTAACTATTTTATTTTCTCAGTTCTATTTATTTTCCTTTTAATGAACGTTTACAGAGACTTTGGATTTCCATTCATTCATTATTGCACACTTTCCTTCCGGTCCACCCCTACACCAAGTTCACTTTACTCTTTGAAAAGTAAAAGAAAAAAAAATTCTTTCATTGTTCTACAATTCCCCCCACCCCCTAAGTTCACTCCATATGCAGCTTTCATTCTGGATTTTTGTGATGACAACCATACTTAATCATACATAATTTCTAAACAGTTCTCTCCCTCATCTGCTTCAATGCGGTATACATTATTTATCCCCTCTTAGTTTTGCCCCAACTCCAATGTCAGATTCACTTTACAACAGTGTCACTATGCAGTGCTTGTCTTTTTGTGATGGATATATTTCACTCAGCATAATGTCCTGCAGGGTCAGTCATTTTGTGTAATATTTCATGAGTTCCTTGTTTTTCAATGTAGCATAGTATTCCATTGTGTGGATATATCAAAGCTTGTCTAGCCATTTGTTGTTCATGGGTGCTTAGGTTGTTTCCAACCCTTTGCTATTGTGAAAAAAGCTGGGCTAAATGTGGGTGTGCATATTATCTGCTTTGGTAGCAGTTATGGTTACTTTAGGGTATATTCCCAGCAGTGGAATTGCTGAGTCAAATGATATTTCTATTTGCAACTTTTTGAGAAAACGCCATACTGCCTTCCATAGTGCTCCAGCATTTTACACTTCCCATCAATAGTGAAAAAGGGTTCCAGTTTCTCCACAACCTCACCAGCATTTATTGTTTGCTGTTCTGTTAAATTTTGTTATTGTTACTGGGGTGAGATGATATCTCATAGTTGTTTTGATTTTTGTCTCTTAGAGCTAGGGATTTTGAACTTTTCTTCATGTGTTTGTTCACCATCTTTATGTCTTCTTTGGTGAAGTGTCTGTTCATATCCTGTGCCCATTTTTCAATTGGGTTGTTTTCCTTTATCTTGTTGTCGTGAGTATTTTATAAATTCTAGATAAAAGTACCTAGACTGACATATCATTACCAAATCTTTTTTTCCAGTCTGTAGCTTCCCTTTTTACCCTGTTGGAGTTTTTCGATGTGCATAGGGATTTGATTCTTAAAAGATTCCATTCATCTATTTTATCCTCTCCTCATTTTAGGTTTTTCAGGATGCCGGAAGAATGTTTATGTTGTGAATTAGGGCTTCTAGAATTCTTCCAAGCTTTTTTCTAATAAAGTTTATAGTCCTTGGTTTTAATTCTAGGTCCTTGATTCACTTTGAGTTGTTTTTTGTGTATGGAGTGCGGTGTGGATTTTAATTGTGTTTGCCACAGATATTTTTCCAATTTTGCAAACATAATTTGTTAAAAAGGCTATCATTTCCCCACTCAACCAATTTCATCTCCTTGTCAAAAATCAGTTGTTCATAGGTAGATGGGCTGATTTCTGGGTTCTCTATTCTATTCTATTGAACTATGTATCTGTTGTTGTACCAGTACCATGCTGTCTTGACCACCACGGCAGTGTAGATTGATTTTAAATCAGGAAGTGAGATACCTTCTACCATGTTTCTCTTTTTAAGGAGTGCTTTGCTTATTTGGGGTCTCTTTCCATTCCAAATGAAATTGGACATTGCCTTTTTCATCTCATTGAAGAATAGAATTGATATTTGTATTGGGATTGCATTGAATGTGTAAATTGCCTTTGGTAATATTGCCATTTTCACAATATTGAGTCTTCCTATGCATGAGCAAGGGATAATCTTCCATTTCTCCAGGTCTCTTTTTGTTTCTTGTATTAATGCTTTGTAATTTTCTTTGAATAGATCCTTTGTCCTTCTGGTAAGATTTATTCTCAAGTATTTAATTTTATGATTAGCTATTGTGAAAGGTATCATTTTTCTTACCTCCAGCTAGGTATTCTCTTTGTCACTGTAAAGAAATCCAATTGATTTTTGTATGTTGATCTTGTATCCTGCCACTTTGCTGAAATGGTAACTATGTTCAGTAGTTTTCCTGCTGAGTCTTTAGGGTTTTCTAAGTAAACTATCATATCATCTGCATAGAGGGATAATTTTACCTCCTCTTTGCCAATTTGGATACCTCCTATTTCCTTCTCTTGTCCTATTGCTATCACTAAGACTTCCAATACAATAATGAATAGAAGAGGTGATGGTGGGCATCCTTACCTAGTTTCCATTCTCAAGGGAAATGCCTTTAATCTCTCTCCATTAAGAACAATGTTCACTCTCAGGTTTGTGTATATACTTTTCACTATGTTCAAGAAATTTCCTTCTAATCTGATTTTGCTGAATGATTAAATCAGGAAAGGGTGTTGGATTGTTGTC
This sequence comes from Elephantulus edwardii, assembly GCF_000299155.1. Classification (NCBI taxonomy): domain Eukaryota; kingdom Metazoa; phylum Chordata; class Mammalia; order Macroscelidea; family Macroscelididae; genus Elephantulus; species Elephantulus edwardii. The sequence goes on from NW_006399781.1 coordinate 21,826,461, forward strand.
AAAGGCCTTTTCTACATCAGTCAAATGATATGATCATGTGGGTCTTGTTCTTTGCTTTGTTTATGTGATGAATGACATGGATTTTTTTTTTATGTTGCATACCATCCTTGCATACCTGTTATGAATACACTTGGCCATGGTCAATTTTTTTAATGTATTATAGAATTCTATTGGCCAGGATTTTATTCAGAAATTTTGCATCTATGTGCAACGATATTGGCCTATAGTTTTCTATTTTGGTAGTCAAGGATATGCTTGCTTCATAGAATTAGTGTGGGAGAATTTTGTCTATTTTCTGAAATAGTTTATGTAGAATTGGTGACAGTTCTTCTCTGAATGTTTGATAAAATTCAGTGGTTTGTTGATTTTATTGAACTTTTCAAAGAATCATCTCATAGTTTTGTTAATGGTTTCAATTGTTTTCTGGTTTTCCATTCATTTATTTCTGCTCTAACGTTTATAATTTCAGGTTTTTTAGGGGGTGTTGGGTTTTCTTGCTGTTATTTTTCATTTTGTTCGAGATGCTGGGTTAGAGTGTCAATGGTAATTTCTTTACTGCCTTTTGATGTGTATGCTTATTGCTATAAAATGACCTCTCATTACTGCTTTAGCTATTTCCCAGAGGTTTTGGTAAGTGGTGTTTTCATTGCAATTTGTTTCAAGAAACTTTTTAATTTCATTTTTTATTTCTTGTAATACCCACTCATGTTCAAGCAAGGTGTTGTTCAGCTCCCAAATGAATGGGGTTTTTTTCTCCTTTATCCTCTTGTTAATAATTTCTAATTTTGTAGCATTGTATTCTGAGAAGATGTTTTGTATTATTTCTATGTTTTTGAGTTTATTGATGTTTGCCTAAAATGTGATCTATTCTGGAGAACATTCCATGCACTTTGGAGAAGGTGTACTGTGCTTTTTTTGGTGGATAAGCCTATAAATATCTATGAGATAGAGTTTATTGTATGGCTTAATCCCTCAGTATCTTTGTTGATTTTCTTTCTGATAGTTCTATCTTTTATTGAGAGTGGTGTATTGAAGTCTCCAACTAATAGAGTAGTGTTGTCTATTTCCTTTTTCAATTTTGCTAATGTTTGCTTTATATATTTTGCAGGTCTTTCATTTGGTACATAGATATTTATTATTGTTATGTCCTCTTGTTCTAGTGACCATTTAAGCCTCATGTAGTGAACTTCCTTGTCCTTTGTGATGGTTTTTGCATTGAAATTTATTTTTGCAAAGATTAATGTCTCTACTCCTGCTTTTCTCTGTTTGCCATTTTCTTGGTATGTTTTTCCATCCTTTTATTTTTAGGTTTTTTTTATCTTTATTTTTCAGATGTGTCTCTTGTAGACAGCATATTGATTGATTTTGTTTTTTCATCCAATCTGGTACTCTGTTTCTCCTCATTGGTGTATTTAAACCATTCACATTCAGTGTGATTATTAAGAGGCAAGGTTTTTTTGGTTTTTAAAAAATTATTATTATTATTATTAATGTTAATGAAAATTTACAGAGATTTGGGATTTCCATTCATTCATTGTTGCACTTTTCTCCCTGCCCACCCCTCCCCTCCAGTTAGTTCTTCTTTTTGAAAAGTAAAAGAAAAATTCTTTCATTGTTATACAATCCCTTCTTCCAAGTTCACTCCACTATGCAGCCTTCGTTCTGGACTCACGTCATGACAACAATACCTAATCATATATACCTTTTAAATAGTTCTCTCACTCATCTGTTTCAATGCAGTATTAATAATTTATCCCATCTTTCTCAGTCTACCCCCCAACCTGATGTCTGTCCCATTTTACAACAGTGGCACTATGCATTATTTGTAATTTTGTGACTGAGATATTTCACTCAGCATAATGTGAGAAGCAAGGTCTTATTGCTATCATTTTGTTGAGTTCTTTTTGATGGTGTTGCTAGTTACTTTTGTCCATCCTCCTTTCTGTGGCATCTCTTTTTTTTTTCTTCTCTTTTTTTCGTTTTATCTGTGGCATCTCTTTAAGAAGGATGTCTCTGTGCTTGTCTTGTTTTTACAAACACCTTTACGTTCTGTTTTTCTGGAAAAGTCTTGATCTCTCCTTTATATTTAATGGAGAATTTTGCTGGGTAGAGTATTTTTGGTTGTCAGTTGTGTTCTTTTGTGGGTTCAATATATGTCATTCCACTGTCTTCTTGATCACATGGTTTCTGCTGAGAAATCAACATTTAATCTTATCTGCTGTCCTTTATAGATTACTCTTTGTTTCTTCCTTGCTGCTTTCAGAATTCTCTCCTTATCTTTGGTTCTGGCAAATTTGATTAGAATATGCCTTGGCGTTTTTCTTTTGGGGTCTATTCTATATGGTGTTTGCTCAGCTTCTTGAATATGTATTTTCTCATTCTTTATTATGCCTGGGAAGTTTTCTTCTAGTACTTCTTCCACAACTTTTTCAGTGCCTTTACTTGCTTCTTCCCATTCTGGAATTCCAATGATATGAATGTTATTTCTCTTGATGGTGTCCCACATTATTTTTAGGTTTTCTTCTTTTTCCTTTCTTTTTGATTCTGCTTTTTGCTTTAGCAGATCAGTGGTGACAATTCTATCTTCTATGTCACTGGTTCTGTGTTCCATCTCTTCAACTCTGTTCATGTGTCCCTCCATCATGTTGACAGCATTTGCTGCCTTGTGTTGCAATATTTTCTACTCTCCTGCCCTAGCCCATATAATAGATGTTTTTTCAACTAATAATTACTTCAGTTTTTCATTGTCATGAGAAGACTTCTTTGTCACATGGTAGGTTAGGACCACTATTGTCACTCCCTACTTCTTTTCTGTATTGATGAATTTCTTAAAATTACATACTCAGTACTCATCTTCAAAGGTATAATATAAGCTTCATTATCAAGGATCATATCTGCCCAGGTCATCATTGTAATCTGAGTTCTTAACCCATAGTTCCAATGTGGTGTCCAACTTATTGCTGCTAAGTTGATTGGTGACTCTATAATGACAAAGTAGAACTGCCCCATAGGGTTTCCTGGGATGTAAATCTTTATAGACATATTCTGCTTCATATTTCCATTGTAAGACTTCTGGTGGGTTCAAACAAATGACCTCTCAGTACTCAACTATTTAACCAGTGTAACACTAGGACTACTTCTAATGCTATGTTGTTATGTGCCGTCGAGTCGTTTCCGACTCATAGCGATCCTATGCACAACAGCTCTAAACCCTGCTCTATCCTGCGCCAACCGCACCGCCTCTGACACACCCATCCCGATTACCCCAGTCACCGAATCAATCCATCTCATAGAGGGTCATAGACACTGTAAATGTATTCCTTAAAAGGGACAATTTTATTTTCTCAATAAACATTTAATAAAGGAGATGGAAGTTGCTGTTGCTAAGTTCCATTGAGTTGATTAGACTCACAGTGATCCTATAAAGAATGGATCTGAACCCTGCCCTATCCAGTGTCATAAAAATATTGAATGCTCCACAAATATGAATGGCATCTTTGTGCATAAGCCATACTGATCTTCACAGACAAAGATAGAAATTCTTAATTTCTTTAAACAAAAGGGTAAGGAAGTCCAGTGAATACTATCATCATTCTAATATGTGCACTAACAACCAAAGAGGAGGAAATAGAAGATTTTTACCAACTTTTGCAGATTGATTGAACATGCAATCAAGATGCATTGATAATAATGGGTGACTGGAGTGTAAAAGTTGGGAACAGAGAAGAAGAATCAGCAGATGGAAAACATGGACTTGGTGACAGAAATTAAGCTGGAGATAGAATGGTAGAATTTTGCACAATGAATATTCATTGCCAATATATTTTATAAGAAACATAAACACAGGCTATACCCATGGGTTTCACCTGATGGTATGCATAGGAATCAGATCATTGGAATTGCATTTGTAGAAAGAATCACTGGAGAAATTCAATAATATCAGCTGTGAAAACTAGACCTGGTGCTAGTTGTGGAACAGACCACCTACTATTCTTATGCAAGTTCAAGCTGAAGCTAAGTGAAATGAAATCAAGTCCACAAAAACCAAAATTTGACCTTGAGTGTTTTCCACCTGAATTTCAAAACCATCTCAGGAACCATCTCTGGCCTTGGGCACCAGATGAGCTGTGGGAGGATATCAAGCATATCATCCAGAAAGAATGTGAAAGGTCATTTCAAAGTCAGAGGAGGAAGAAAAACCAAGATGGATGTTAGAAGAAACTCTAAATATTGCACTGGAGTGCCAAGAAGGCAAAGCAAAGGGAAGAAATCAAGATATTAAGGAGTTGAACAGAAGATTCCAGGGGGCAGGTCTTCTTCATCAACCCTCCACTCTTCCCAGCATCCTGTCCTTTTCCAAGGAATAACACCTTCTAGCAACATGTCCAAAGCATGTGAGGTGAAGTCTCACTATTCCTGCTTCCAAAGAACACTCTGGCTTCATACTTTCCAAGAAATATCTGTTCATTCTCTTTGCCATCCATGGAATGTTCGTTGCTCTTCTCCAATACTACAGCTCAAAGGCATTCATTCTTTCAGTATCATCCTTATTCACTGTCTAGCTCTAAGATGCATAGTAAGTAACTGGAAAAACCATGGCCTGAATCAGATTTTTCAGTGCAATACATCTTATTTCCTGACTGCAGGTGTCAAGGGTGTTAATTGTGGTTTCAAGCAAGATAAAGCTGTTGACAGTTTCAATCTCTTCTCCATCCATCATGACACTGCCTATTGGTCCATTGGTAAGAGTCTTTGTTTTCTTGATATTGAGATGCAATCCATACTGAAGGCTGCATTCCTTGGTCTTCTTCAACAAGTGCATCAAGTTCTCCTCACTTGCAGCAAACAAGGTTGTGTCATCTGCATAATGCAGGTTATTGATGAGTCTCCTTCCAAGTCTGCCATACTTCTACTCATAGAGCTCAGCATGTCAAATAAGTTGTTCCACGTATAGACTGAATAGGTATTGAGAAAGAATACAACCCTAATGTGTTCCTGTCTCAATTTTAAACCATGCAGTGTTCCCCTGCTCTGATTGCACAACAACCTTCTGGTCCAGGTGTAGGTTAAGTGCTTTGGGATTCCCATTCTTCTCAATGCCAACCACAACTTGTTATGATCCATCCAGTCAAATGCCTTTGCATAGTCAATAAAGCATAAATACACATTCTTCTGGTATTCCTTACTTTTAGCCAGGGCTCATCTGACATCAGCAGTGATATCCCTGGTGCCATGGCCCCTTCTAATCCTGCTTGAACTTCTGGAAGTTCCCTATCTATGTACTATTCTAGCCATTTTTCCATGATCTTCACCAGTATTAGTAAAGTGCAATAAACATGCAGTGACTACTGTACATATTCATTTAGAAGTTTCACTGAAGAACTAATTCAAGGCTTCAGTGGAAATCCTTAAGGATGCTATGGGTAGAATATTGAATGACACAAGAAACATCAAAAGAGTAGATGGAAGGAGTATCCAGAGTCACTATACCAAAAGAAGTGATTGACACAGAAGAATTTTATAAAACAGCATATGATCAAGAGACAATGGTGATGAAGAAGGAAGTTCAAGCTGTTCTGAAGGAAATGTCAAAAAACCAAATCCCTGGGAATTTTTGGAAATACCAGTTGACATATTTCAGCAAACAGATGCTTCCCTGGATGTGCTCACCAGGCTGTGCCAATAAACTTGGAGGACAGTTCAAATCTACCAAATGCTCAGCTGTAGAAGGAGGGACGATCTCCTCCTGTACCAGTCAGACCCCATTTGATGGTGTGCACACACACAAAATAATAAAATAAAAATAAAACAAAACAAAGAAATCTGGAGGACAACTCATTTTAAAAAAAGACAATCCAAGAGTGTGGAAATTATCAAATAATATCTCTACTATCATACACAAGCAAAACCCTGCAGTAGATGATTCAAAGATGACTGGAATGGTACAATGACAAAGAACTATCAGAAATATAAGCTGGGTTTAGAAAAGTCTTTGACACTAGCAATGTCATAGGCAATGTCAGAAGGATCTTGGCTAAGAGTAGAGAATATCAGGAAAATGTCTATGTTTCATTGACTGTGCAAAGAAATTTGATTGTGTGGATCACAACAAATTGTGGCTAACCTTGAGGAAAATGGGAATTCAAGAACAACTAACTGTGCTCATGTGAAACCTATACTTGTACCACGAGACTATCGTCAGAACAGAGCAAGGAAACACTGCATGATTCAAAATCAGGAAAAGAGTCTATCCGGGATGTGTCTTGTCTCCATATATTTTCAAACTGTATGCAGAAAAAAATTATTTGGGAGGTTGGGCTTTATGAGGAGAAATATGGCATCAGGACTGGAGGAAGACTCGTCAACAACCAGTGCTATGCAGATTACACATCCCGGCTTACTTAGGAGGGCCTGAGATGTTTGCTGCACAGGGTCAAGAACTACAGTCTTCGGTTTAGATTGAAGCTCAATATCAAGAAAACAATGATTCTCACCACTGAGCCAATTACAAAAACTCACTATTTGAAGTTGCTTATTGAGTTTTGGTGAAGTCTTTGAGGAGTTACACTGCTAATCCAAAGGCAGTGCTCTCAGCTCTGAAGCAGAAAGAGGAACAATCACCTCCTGTGGGATTTACAGCTTCTTAAAGCCAATGAAGGGTCAGCAGTGAGTGGATTCCTACTCCATGCTAGTGACTGAATGAATGGGAGAATTTGCCTACAAATTCAACTTAAAGACACATTTAGGAACAAATCTTATCCATAACCCATGGATCCTCTTGTGTAGAATAAACTAAGCAAGATTGTATCACAATGGTCAATAAATTTAAAGCCATTGAATTAAAACCCATAACTGATGTTATGACACAACCACCACAATATTAAGGTGAACACAGAATGTGATTAACATAATGTCACTGTTCATTATATCATGCCTAAAAATACTCAAGATAACGTGTTTCTTTGATAGGAAGAGATACATATAATTTGAAGAGAATCATGGTTCTGACAATATTAGTGCTCTCTGATAGGTGTTTTTTCTTCTCTTTCTTGTAATAAATCTTCTTTAAATTACTTTGACAGGGAACACTGGTGCTTAGGTAGTCCCACTGCTAATCCAGTGGTTCAACCCACTGCTGTGCTGCAGTGTCTCATGGTTCTATGTCCTTGAATTACAAATTGGAACTTGGCTTTTGTGCTATGGAAAGGCAGCATTACATCTAATTATACAAGGGGAAGGAAAAATCACCAAACCTAATTTTCCCCTAATCCTAGTCTTTAAATAATCCCACAAGGGTGTTGGACAAATAGAGATCTTTTCATTTGGCCCTATTCAACATTACTGTGGAACAAACCCTCCATTATTTAGGCAAGATGAAATTGAAGCTGAAGGAGATGAAGACAAGTCAACTATAACTGAACTACAACTTTGAGTCAATCCCAATTGAAGTTAAAAATCATTTCAAGAATATCTTGATTCATTGAACATCTATGACCAAAAGTCAGATGACTTGTGAGATGACATCAAGGTTATAATCCATAGAGGAAAGTAAAAGGTCATTCTAAAGATGGGAAAGAAGAAACAAAGAAAAGAGCAAAATTGATCTTTATGATATTGTTGATGAGTTACAGGCTTAAACTGTTCTGTCTTTGTGGATGGACAGTTCACTCTATCGGGAATCCTTTCCGAGCCTGTGGAGAAGAAAACTTTGCTTTCTAATGCCCTTCAGATATTCTCTGATCTGCAGTGCAAGCCTGAGGGAATCTGACCTTATTGTAGACCCATCTCCTGAAGTTAATTGTCTTCTTTGGTTTGCAAAGTGGTAATGCCAGGTTTCTGACCTGGAGCAGTTTCTGTCCAGGGGGTTGGCAGGTAGCTCCCTCTCCAACAGTTCAATGGCCTGCCTGGTTCTGGTAGTTAGTCTCTTGCATGATTGCATGCCCTTTTCTGAAATTCTATTGTCAGTTTTTATCTGCAGGCTGGCCTCCAATATGGCCAGGTATCCCACCTGGAGCAGTATCCTTGATGGCGAGTTGTGGGTTCCTCACTCCCCAGGCCCACAATGTTCTGGCTTTGGGATTGAGTCTCTCATGTGATTTCATCACCCCGCCTCTTTTTAAGTCTATTTGTTTTCTTAGGTCTGAAGAATGGGATGACCACGTTCTTGAACTGGAACAGCTTCTGTCCAAGTGGTTAGTGTGTAGCTCCCAAACTAGGACTTTAATGTGATAGTTCTGGGAATGAGTCCCTCCCCTCACAACAGCCCCCCTCCTCTCTTTTGATTTTTTGACAACTGGTACAAAGGATGTTATTTGTGGATCATAGTAAGATGAAACTATTGACAATTTCAACCTTTTCTTCATCTATTATGTTGTTCTCTGTTGGCCTAGTGCTGCTGATGTTTGTTTTCTTTATTTTGAGATGTAATCCGTATTGAAGGCTGTACTCTTTGATTATTTACAGGAAGTGTTTAAAGTTGTCTCCACTTGCCATAAACAAAGTTGAATCATTTGCAAAATGGAAGTTCTTGATGAGTCTTCTCATAATTTTGATGCCACATTACACTTTTTTTTTTAAATTTTAAATGGATTTAAATGAAAGTTTACAGAGACTTGGATTTCTTTTAATTCATTGTTGCTCTTTTCTCCCTGCCCACCCCTCTCCCAATTAGCTTTTCTTTTTGAAAAGTAAAAGAAAAAAATTCTTTCATTAATCCCTCCCCCCCAAGTCCACTCCACTATGTTACCTTTGTTCTGGACTCCTGTCATAACAATAAAATCTAATCATATATCCATTTTAAACAGTTGTCTCCATCATCTGTTTTGATACAGTATACATTATTTATCTCATCTTTCTCAGTCTCCCCCCAACCCCTATGTCACTTCTCTTTTATAACAGTGGCATTATGCCATATTTGTCTTTTTATGACTGAGATATTTCCCTCAGCATAACGTCCTCCAGGAACACTCTTTTTGGGCAATATTGCATGAGTTCCTTATTTTTCAATGCAGCATAGTATTCCATTGTGTGACTATACCAGAGCTTCTCTAGCCATTCATTTGTTGATGGGCTCTTGGGTTATTTCCAACTCTTTGCTATTGTGAATAAAGCCAAAATAAATCTAGGTATGCATGTATCTGTTTGCGTGGCAGTTATGATTTCTCTAGGGTATATTACCAGTAGTGGAATTGCTGGGTCAAATGGTATTTCTATTTGCAACTTTTTGAGATAGTGCCATACATCCTTCCATAGTGGTTGCAACATTTTACACTCCCACCAACAGTAAATAAAGATTCCAGTTTCTCCACAACTTCACCAGCAGTTGTTGTTTGCTGTTCTGTTAAATTTTACTGTTATTACTAGTGTGAGATGATATCTTATAGTTGTTTTGATTTGCATCTCCCTTAGAGCTATAGATTTTGAAAATTTCTTCATGTGTTTATTTGCCATCTCCAATTTCATTTGGAATGGAAACAAACCCTGAGTAAGTAAAGCACTCCTTAAAAATAGAAAAGGGTAGGAAGCATCTCACTCCCTAATTTCAAATCCTACTACATTGCCATAGTGGTCAAGACAGTGTGGTACTGGTACAATGACAGACACATAGATCAATGGAATAGAATTGAGAATCCAGATATCAGCCTATCTACCTATGGTCAACTGATTTTTGACAAGAAGATGAAATCAGTCAAGTGGAGAAATCACAGCCTTTTTAACAAATGGTGTTGCCAAAATTGGAAAACTATCTGCAGAAAACTCAAGCAATATCCATACCTCTCTCCATACACACACAAAAAAACCTCAAAGTGGATCATAGTGCTAGGACTAAAACCAAGGACTATAAACTTCATTAAGGAAAAACTTGGAAGAACTCTAGAAGTCCTAATCTACAACATAAACAGTCTTCCAAGCATCCTGAACAACAAGATAAAGGTAAAAAACCCATTTGAAAAATGGGCACAGGATATGAACAGACACTTCACCAAAGAAGACATTCAGAAGGCCACATTCTTCTAAAGCCCAACTTTGTGAGTGATTTTGTCAGCATATAGATTTAATGGGTATGGAGAAATGATACAGCCCTGTAGCACACCTTCTTGATTTTAAATAACAGGTTTGAGGCCTTGAACACTAATGAGCAACGACCAGATGAATTATGGGAAGATATCAAGAATATCATCCAGGAAGAGTGCAAAAGTTCTTTGCAAGAAGGAAGGAGGAAGAAAATATCAAAATGGATGTCAGAAGAGACTCTGAATATTGCATTGGAGCTCCGAGAAGCCAAAGCAGAAGGAAGAAATTAAGACATTAAGGAGCTGAATAGGAGATTTCAAAAGGCTGTGCGACAAGACAAAGTAAAGTATTATAATGAAATGTACAAAGAGCTGGAGTCAGAAAATCAGAGGCCAAACTCTCTCAGCATTTCTTAAGCTCAAGGAACTGAATAAAAAATTTAAGCCTCAAGTTGCAATACTTGAGAGGATCTTTGGGCAGAATATTGAGTGATCGTGTAAATATTACAAGGAGATGGAAAGAGTATACAACGTCTTTATACCAGAAAGAATTGGCAGACACAGAAGAATTTAATGAAACAACATATGAACAAGTACCTATGATGATGAAGGAAGAACTTCAGACTGCTTTGAAAGAATTGGCTAAAAACAAGGTCCCAGGAATTGATGGTATACCAATTGACATATTTCAGCTAACAAATGTTGCCCAGGTGTGCTCACCAAGCTGTGCCAAGAAATCTGGAGAACAAACACTTGGCCAACTGACTGGAAGAGATCTATATTTGTTCCCATTCCAAAGAAAGGTGATCCCACAGAATGTGGAAATTATTGAACAATATCATTAATATCACATGTGATTCTCCTGAGGATTATCCAAAAATGACTGGAACAGCACATCAACAAAGAACTACCAGAAGTGCAGCCTGGGTTTAGAAGGGGTCATGGTGATAGCGATATTATGGTAGCTAATATTAGATGGATCTTGATTGAAAGCAAGGAGTACCAGAAGAATGTCTATCTTTGTTTCATTGATTACACAAAGACATTTGACTTGTGTTGATCATAACAAACTATGACTGACTCTGAGAAGAATGGGAATCCCAGGACACTTGATCATGCTGATGCTAAACCTATACTTGGACCAGGAAGCAGCTGTCAGAACAGAGCAAGGAAACACTGCATGATTAAAATTTGGGAAGGGTGTATGCCAGGGCTATATCCTGTCTCTGTACCTTTTCAATCTTTATGCAGAACAGGTTATCCAGGAGGGTGGCTTTATGAGGAGAAATGTGGCATCAGGATTGGAGGAAGAATCATCAACAACATACGCTATGCAGATGACACAACCCTGCTTGCTGAAACTGAGGGGGACCTGAAGCACTTGCTGTGGAAGGTCAGGAACGGCAGTCTTCAGTATGGTTTGAGGCTCAGTATTATGAAAACAAAGATTCTCACCACTGGGCCGATTGGCAGCATCATAATGGATGGTGAAGAGATTGAGATTGTTCACCGTTTTGGTTTGCTTGGCTCCACAGTCAACACTCTTGGCACCAGCAGCCAGGAAATTAATAGACAAATTGCATTGGGAAATTCTGTGGTTAGAGACCTTTCTAAAGTACATAAGGGCAATGATATCAGTCTGAAGACTAAGGTATGCCTGATATATGCCATGGTCTTTGCAATCACTTACTATGCAACAGAGAGCTGGACAACGACTAGGGATGATAAAAGGAGCATTGATGCCTTTGAGCTGTGGCGTTGGAGAAGAGTATTGAATATACCATGGACTGCTAAGAAAACGAACAAACAGGTTTGTCCTGGAGAGGTGAAGCCAGCCTGCTTCTTGAGACAAAGATTCTGAAGCTTCATTTGACATACTTTGAACATTTTGCAAGGAGGGACCTTGGAAAGGGACATCATGCTTGGGTGGGTGGAGGGAGAGTGCAGGAGAGAAAGGCCCTCTATAAGATGGATTGATTCAGTGACTGGGATGAAGGTAGATGTGTCAGAGATAGTGCGATTGGCACAGGATAGGGCAGAGTTTAGGGCTGTTGTACATAGGATCGTTATGAGTGGCAGGCAACTCGACGGCACATAACAACAACAGCAACAACAACAATTGCTCCCTTATTCTTTTCAGACAACTGCTTCTTGTTCTAGATATAGGTTTTTCCCAGTAACAATTATGTGTTCTAAGATTCTCATTCTTCTTAAAGTTAGTCATAATTTATTATGACCTGTACAGTGAAATTTGAGAAGACAAAGTAAAGTTTTATGACAAAATATGCAAAGAACTGGAATTAGAAAATAAAATGGGAAGGACTCAGTTGGCATTATTTTGAGTGAAAGAATGAAATAAATTCAAGCCTCCAGTTACAACACTGAAGGATACTATGGGGGAAAAAATCTTGAATGATATAAGAAGCACCAAAAATAGATAAAAATAATACACATAGTTCCTGTTTCCAGAATAATTGGCTAACATGGAACCATTTCAGGAAGTAGCATATGATCAAGAACTAATAGGAAGTAAGGAAGAAATTTAAGCTGTACTGAAGGTATTGGGGGAGGGGGAAGCCTCAGGAATTGATGGAATTCCAAACGAAATATGGAGCCCTAGATATGTTCAAGGGTCTATGCCAAGACATTTGGAAGGCAGTTACCTAACCAACTAACTGGAAGAGATTTACATATGTTCCCATTCCAAAAAAAGGTGGTGCAATGAAATGTGAAAATATAATTAATATCACATGCAAGTAAAATCTTGCTGAGGATTATGAAAAATGATTGGGACAGTGCATTGATAGTGAACTTCCAGAAATTCAAGCTAGACTCATAAGATGTTCTAGTAGGAACGATATCGTTGATAATGGCAGATGAATCATGGCTGAAAGCAGAAAATATCAGAAGGATGTCTATCTGTGTTTTATTGACTACGCAAATGCATTTGACTCTGTGAATCATAACAAATTATAGGTTAACATAACACTGATCCTATTGCCCATACACTCTCAGTGTCACTCGCCGTTAAGCTGGAACTAACTCATAGCTGACCCTCCAGCAGGTTGTAAAGGCTATAAATCACACAGGAGGAGATTGTCCATTTTCTCTTGCTGGTGGAGTCAAGCCACCAGAGGCGAACTGCTTTTGTGTGAACAGCACCCCTTCCTATGGATTATGCCACTAGTGTACCCTATAGCTTTCAGAGTTGTCCATGTGGCAGGAAACCTTCACATTCATGTCTCTCATAATTTTTTAAACTTGCAATAATTGTCATTCCCATAATAGAATATGATGCATCACATGATAATAGGGGGAACACAAGTTAGTGCTAGTTTTTTGCCCTGAATTTTAAAGAATTAACCCATAATGACTCATTGTTGTTGTTGTTAAGTGCCGTCGAGTTGCAGGCAACTAATAGCAACCCTATGAAGGAGAGTCCTTGACACTTGGGTGTCTTTCATCTTCTCTCCAGGTTCATAGGGTTTCTGGAGGCAAGCTATTATGGAAGTGGCTGCCACTCCTTCTTTCAAGCTTGTTTTAATCTGGGAGCTCCACCCCACTCTCTGTCTGCATTGGGTAACTAACCATTATCACATTTGACACATCAGTGTCACAGTGTTCAGCCTCACAGCAAGCACAAGTGACCTCTGTACGGCAACTTGTACACCAGGGCTATACGACCTAGAGGAATGTCTGAACAAAAGCAATGAAAGACAGACCCAAGGGCCGTGGATTAAAAGCCACCCACCTTTGGCTTGGTAGCATCGCTTTCTTCCACTGAGTCAGCTGATCTCTCTCTGTTGATGTTATTGTTGTTAAGTGCAGTCAAGTTGCAGGTGACTCATAGCGACCCTGTGAAGGAAAGTACTCAACGCTTGGGTGTCTTTCATCCTTTCTCCAGGTTCATAGGGTTCCTGGAGGCATTACTGACAATTTTTCTAAGAAATATTTTGTTGTTGTTGCTGTGTATAATTAAATTGGACCTGACTCATAGATGACCCTCTTGCTTTTCCCTATTTTCCTGAATTTGAACTTTTAAAATTCTTAATTGTGAAATTAAAAAAAAAAACAACACTTATCCTTTGTTGAAGTAATCTACTTAGGATGTTTCTGTTTCATTGACACTAAATGACAAGAATAGTGACTTAGAAGTCTTGGCAGTGGGAGAAATAAGGAAGACTCTAAAGTGAGCATCAAGGTTTTATGTCTACCTGGCTTTGCTTGCCAAAAGGAATGAAAGTTCTTGGGAGATAAGTCTATAAATGTGTTTTAACCCTCCTTTTTTTTGATAAAACAAAATGAAAGGAAGCATTAATAGGTAGCAAAGTGCAGTTGCTCAGTGAGTCTGATATTAGATGTTTACTTGATTTGGAGTAGACACCTCATTTCTTGATGGAATAAGACACAGAGAACATCAGGACAGGAAGGTGCTGACGTCAAACCCTCAGTGGAGAGCAGACAGTATAGAACCCTCCCCTCAACTTCTGTTCTGAACACTGAAGATGTATTATGTTCATTCTGCCTTCATTGAAGAGAGCGTGGTACAGTATTCAATGGCATTCCTGGCAATTTGAGAATTCCTGACAGCTTCCAGGAGGCCATTAAAAGTCATCTCACTGCCCTCTGTAACCTCTGGCTCTTTTTCACCTTCCAGGAAGTCTTTGAAGCTTCCTCTACTGAGTTTATTTTTAGATTTCCATACTGGTGTCTATTGATAGCTAAACTTGACCAAGCTCAGTTTTAAAAGACCCTGCATTGTTAGCATTGACCTGGTCAGGGAGAAGCTGTGCCGCTGTCTCCTCCAGGCCAGCCCCTCTGAATTCAGCATTGAGAAGGCAGGCCTAGGCTTAGGGAGGCTGGGAGAGGTCACTGAGGAAGATGGACCCATCTGCATTAGTGCGTTTAAAGTGATTGCTAATTACTTGGAAAAATGCATGATTTCTTACCCTGGCTAGATTGTGCCTATGGGATGATAAAAATACGGTCAAAGAGAGCATGGGAAGGTTATTCCAGCTGAGGCTGACTTTCAGCAAAGAAGACAGAGCTGGATATGTGAACTGCTGTATAAATCTGAACTGCAGAAATCTTATAGAATAGCTTTGAGATGTTCTGGCACAGAGGCATATACATGATTCTTTGCGATTGTTCAGCAATCAAGTAGCAATATCAGATTTCTACTGTCACTGACAGTGGAATAGATATATCTCATTAGATTGTCTTTAATGTTATGCCCATTAATTCTAAGTAAATAGCTCTGTATTTAGGCTTCAGCTTCTCTCCCCTTTGCTGTGACTTCATATGGGAATTTAAACTTTCCCATGTCTCTAATTTTAAAAATTACATTGTGCATCAGAAGTGACAGAGAGAAATTAGAGATACAGAGTCTCAAGGGAGCTTGGAGTCTCTGAGCAGTGCAAATAGTTGACCTGCTGGCTGCTAAGAGAAAAGATGAGTTTAAGTGGACTCAGAGGTACCTCAAAAGAAAAGTCTGGTAATCCACTTCCAAAAGCACTTATTATAAGCCATATGGAGGAAAGATCTGCTCTGCCATATATAAACTTGCTGTGGGTCAGAATTGACTAAATGCCAGCTGGTTAATTGGTTATTATATCTATGAATAAGAAGCTCTATTGTTTTCTACATTCCTAGTATTGGATAGTAATGGCCATTGAGGTCAGAAGTACAAAGGCTTTTTTTTTAAAAAAAAAACCCCAAATATAATTGGACAAATTCCTCTTCAATTTCCCCTTTCCTTCTTTCCTGAAAAATTTTATCCAAAAACCATAAATGAGAAAGAGCAATGTAGATGTGCATATGCACAGGGTAAAATAGACCACAGTACTCAGTTAGAAGCTCAAGTTTACAGAAAAGTTGAATTTTCATTCATTCATTATTTCACATTTTCCCTCCTAGTACCCCACCAGTTCACTTTAAAAAAAAAATACTCATTGTTGCATAATTTCCTCTCTCTCCTCCTATCCTTCTCTCAGTTGACTTTGCTATGCACCTCTTTTTTTGGATTGTTGTCATACAAATAATACCTGATCATTTATGCCTTTTAAACAGGTCTTTTCTTCATCTGGTTTCCTCTTTTCTTAAGTTCCCCCAACCCTCATGTCAGTCCTGTTTTGTAACAGTGATGTTATGCAGTATTTGTCCTTTTGTGACTGAGATGTTTCACTTAGCATTATATCCTACAAGGTCACTCATGTTGTGTAATATTTTATAAGTTCCATGCTTTTCAAAGGTACCCGGGATTTCCGGTGGAAAGAAGCCCTTGGGAACTCTGACAGGCGTGCTCCTGGGCGGAAGGAAGCTTGAAAGCGGTAGCCACCTCGGATAAGCAATGGAGAAGCGTTTTTCAAAGGTACTCGGGATTTCCGGCGGGCCCTCGGGAAAGGGAAACATAATCTACACAGGAGTTCTACAGGACACATCACCTTCCCTTGGAGACAGCACAACTAAACTTAAGAGACAC
>NW_006399781.1:21846234-21849724 GCF_000299155.1 Elephantulus edwardii
AACAACAACAACAACAACAACAACAACATGCATTTCAGTGCTGCATAGTATTCCATTGATGAATATATTACAGTTTTTCTATCCATTCATTTGTTGATGGGCACTTGGGTTCCTTTCTTCCTCTTTTTCACTGACTCTACTCTCTACCTCACCATACTTATGCTTCTAATTGGCCCATTGGTAAGAATATTTGTTTTCTTGATGTTGAGCATCAATCCATATAGGAGGCTACAGACCTTGACCATCAGTATGGATGGTGAAGAGATTGAGATAGTTAACCGTTTTAGTTTACTTGGCTCCACAGTCAACACTCTTGGTAACAGCAGCCAGGAAATCAGGAGAAGAATTGCATTGAGAAAGTCGCCTGTGAGGGACCTCTCAAGCGTACTGAAGAGAAACAACATCATGCTGGAGACTAACGTGTGCCTGATCCAGGTTTTAGTCTTCACAATTATGTGCTAAGCATCAGAGAGTTGGACAGTGAATAGAGATGATAGAAGGAGAATTAATGCCTTTGAGCTGTGGTGCTGGAGAAGAATGTTGATTATTAAATGGTCTGCTAGGAGAATAAACAGCTTTGTCCTGGAGAAGGGGAAGCCAGAATGCTCTTAGAGTCAAGGATTCTGAAGCTTCATCTGACATACTTTGGGCATGTTGCAAAGAGGGACTGGTCCTTGGAGAGGGACATCATGTTTGGCAGAGTGGAGGGACGGCACAGGAGAGGAAGACCTTCAATGAGCTGGAACGATTCTGTGACTAGAGTGGTGGGAATGAGTGCATTTGAGATGGCTAGTTTGGCACAGGATAGAAAGGCATTTAGAGCTCTTGTACTTAGGGTTGCTATGAGTTGCAAGCGACTAGATGGCACGTACCAACAACAACAACAACAACAACAAAAACAACAACAACTCTCTATCTAAGCTAAATGGCATCAGTTATAGCATTGCTGGCATAATATGAATTCTGGCTAAAAGCAGAGAATACCAGAAGAACGTCTGTCTGTACTTCACTGACTATGAAAAGGCATTTGACTATGTGGATCATAATACACTATGGCTAACTTTGAGAATGGGAATATCAGAACACTTAATTATGTACATACAGAACTTATACGTAGACTAAGAAGCTGTTGTCTGAATATAGCAAGGGAACACTGCATGGTTTAAACTTAAGAAAGATGTGCACCAGGGTTGTGTCCTTTCTTCATATGTATTCAATCTAAGTAAATCATTCAAGAAGCTGGACTCTATGAAAAAGAATTTGGCATTATGATCAGCGGAAAACTCATCAGCAACCTGTGAAATGCAGACTAGACAACTTTGCTTGCTGAAACTGGGGAGGACTTGAAACACTTGCTGCAGAAGAGCAAAGATTACAGCCTTCAATATGGATTATATCAAGAAAACAAAAGTCCTCACTACTGGACTTACAGATACTTTGATAAATGTAGAAAAGATTGAAATTGTCAATTATTTCATCTTACTTTGAGCCACAATCAATACCTTTACTACCAGCAGTCAGGAGCTCAGGAGATGGATCACACTGGGCAAGTCTACTGTCAGGGACCTCTCAAAACTACTGATGAGTAGTGATGTCACATTGAAGACTCAGATGTACCTGATTCTGACCACGGTCTTCTCAATCACTTCCTGTACTTTTGAAAGCTAGACAATGAATAAGAGTGATTGGAAAAGCATAGGAAAAAGTGCAACCAATGTGCTTCTTGGAGGCAAAGGTGGCAAAACTTTGTCTGCAAGGTTTTGGGTATGTTGTCAGAGAGGCTATTCTTTCGAAAGGACCATCAAGCTTAGAAATATGGAGGGTCAGTGAAAGTGAGGAAGATTCTCAACCAGATAGATAGACACAGTGACTCTGGGCTCAAGAGTCTAGAGATCATTATGCTGAGTGAACTGACTCAGTCCCACAAGGATAAATATTGCATTAAACCATTATTGTAGAATGAGTATAAGGATCCAAGAGGGGTGGGAGAGGCTGGAGCAGAGGGATGAGGGTGTGTAGGGGGATGGTGTTATTAATCGTGGGTTTATACAGTTTGATGGGTGGAAGAGTGAGGGACGTTGAAAGAATCTGTTCTTAAAAACAATGTATTTGAATTTTTTAGATAAACTAGTATAAAATTAAAAAATAGAAGGATATCTAGTAAGATGTGTATAATTATCAAAAGACAGAAGTGGAAGGAGTATGAGGAGGTGGGAGCAAAGGAGATAAAATCATGGCATCACAGATTTTGGTGGGTGGACGGAGAGGGTGAAGGAATTATGAAAGATCCAGTGGAAATCTGAAAAGATGGGGTGATAGTGGGCATAGATCATTGGTGATTAATTTCACAAGGCATGGGAATGATCATATGAAATACAATGGGAATGACAAAAATTTAAAAATATAAAAATGAATTGCATTGGAAAAATTTGCTGTCAAGGACCTCTTAAAATTCTGAAAGAGCAAGGATGTTAGTTTAAAGACAAACATGTGCCTGAAACAAACATGGTCTTTTCAAATGCTTCCTCTGCATCTGAAAGTTGGAAAACAATAAGGAAAACCAAAGAAGAATTGATGCCTTTGAATTGAAGAATATTGGCTATATCCTGAACTGTTAAAAGAACAAGCAAATCTGTTTTGAAGGAATCGCAGTCAGAGTGCTCCTTACATAGTGTAGCTTCATCTAAAATACTTTGGGAACCTTGTAAAAAGACACAAGTTATGGGAAAAGACAGCATGCTTTGAAAAATAAATGGTCAGCAAAAGAGAGGAAGATCATCAAGGAGATGGACTGATACAGTTAATTCAGCAATCGACCGGAATACGGCAGAAAGCATGAGGATGGTGCAGGACTTGTCAAAATTTTAATGTTGTTTATAAGGTTGCTGTCAACTGTGGTGGATTTGATTGCACTGAATAAAATAATAATAATAACAACAACAATAATAATATTCTACTATAGTTCATCAGGTCTTCAAAGGTCTATTGTTTCAAAAGTGGATGGCTAGTCTTTCTTCTCAGAATCTCTCAAGCTGAAAGCAATGAAGAACAAATTCAAACCTCAAATTGAAATACTTATGAACAAAATCTTGAGTGGTATGGGAAGCAACAAAGGAAGCTGGAGAGAATACACAGAGGGATAATACTGAAAAAGAATTAGTTGACTCGCAATTATTTCAGGAAGGAGCATATCATCAAGAACCAGGAGGACTGAAAGGAGAAGTTCAAACAGCACTGAAGGCATCAGAATAAAATAAGTGCCCAGAAACTGATGGAACACCATTTGAGGTGTTTTAGGAAACAGATGCAACTCAGAGCGTGCTCATCAATCTGTCAATAAATATGAAAGACAGCTAACTGCCAAGTGACTAGAAGTTATATCCTTATTTGTTCTGTTTCCCAAGAGGATGATCCAATGTTGTTGTTGTTGTTATGTGCCGTCGAGTCGCCTGCGACTCATAGCGACCCTATGTACAACAGCCCTAAACTC
>NW_006399781.1:21850840-21863267 GCF_000299155.1 Elephantulus edwardii
TTCAGTAAAATCTTGTTTGCATGTGAAATCAGTGAAATTGTTCTGTAGTTTCCACATTCGGTTGGGTCGCCTTTCTTTGGGATAGGAACAAATATGGATCTCTTCCAGTCAGTTGGCCAAGTGGTCGTTCTCCAGATTTCTTGGCACAACTTGGTGAGCACGTCCAGGGCAGCACCTGTTAACTGAAATATATCAATTGGTATACCGTCTATTCCTGGAGCCTTATTTTTGGCCATGTCCTTCAAAGCAGCCTGAGCAAGAGATGAAAGAAGATGATCCAATAGAATATATAAATTACCAGCCAAATTCACTAAGATCATGTGCAAGCAAAATCTTGCTGAAAATTATTAAAAATGACTGCAACCATACATTGACAGGGAACTGACAGAAATTTAAACTGGATTCAGAAAAGGCTGTGACATGAGAGAGATCTTTGCTTATGTCAAATGAGTCTTGGTTAAAAATAAAGAATATCAGAAAGATATTTACTTGTGTTTTATTGATTACACAAAGGCATTTGACTGTGTAGATCATAACCAATTAAGACTAACACTGAGAAGAATGGCAACCCTAGAACACTTAACATGCTTGTGTGAAATCTGCATGTAGAGCAAGGAGCAGTTGTCTGAATATAACAAGGGAACACCACATTGTTTAAAATTAGAAAAGATTTGAAGTGAGGTTGCATTCCTTTTCATGCCTATTCAATCTATATGCTAAATAAATCATTTAAGAAACTTGCTTCTATAAAGAAGAACGTGGCATCAGGACTGGAGGAAGAAACATCAACCTGAATTATGCAGATAACACAATCTTGCTTGCATAAAGTGAAGAATGCTATCACACACACATGCACACAAGCAAAATCCTGCTGAAAATTGTCAAAAAATGACTGGAACAGTACATTGACAGAGGACTACTATAAATACGGGCTGGGTTTAGAAGAGGCTGGGGCACCAGACATTATTGCCAATGTCAGATGGATCTTTGCTGAAAACAAAGAGTACCAGAGGAATATCTGTGTTTCGTTGACTGTGCAAAGGCATTTGACTGCATGAATCACAACAAATTGGGCTAATTTTGATAAGAATGGGAATCTCTAAACACTTGATTGTGCTCATGTGAAGCCTATACTTGGACCTGGAAGCAGCAGTCAGAACAGAGCAAGGAAACACTGAATGGTCTTTTGATTTCCTGGCTGCTAGTGCCAAGAGTGTTGACTGTGCACCTGAGCAAGCAGAAATTGCTAACAATCTCAATCTTTTCTCCATCTATCATGATGCTGCCAATTGGCCCAGTGGTGAAAATCTTTGTCTTCTTGATGTTGTGCTTCAATCCATATTCAAGGTCCTTGACCTTCTGCAGCAAGCGCTTAAGGTCCTCCTCTGCTTCAGTAAGCAAGGTTGTGTCTCCTGCGTAACACGGATGTTGATGAATCTTCCTCCAATCCTTATGCTACATTCTTCTTCAAAAAGCCTAGCTTCCTGAATGATCTGTTCTGCATATAGATTGAAAAAGTATGGAGACAGGATATGTCCCTGACACATTCCTTTCCTTATTTTGAACCATGCAGTGTTTCCTTGCTCTGTTCTGACTACTGTTTCCTTGTCAAAGTATAGGTCTCACATGAGCACAATTAAGTGTTCTGGGATCTCCATTCTTCTCAATGTTAGCCACATTTTGTTGTGATCCACACAGTCAAATACCTTTGCATAGTCACTGTAACACAGACAGACATTCCTCTGGTACTCTCTGCTTTCAGCCAAGATCATTCTGACATTTGCTATGATGTCCCTAGTTCCATGGCCTCTTCTAAACTCATTTTACACATCTGGCAGTTCCTAGTTCCACAGCCTCTTCTAAGTTCAGCTTCCACATCTAGTAGTTCTCTACTGATGTACTGTTCCAGTCATTCTGTGGATTGAACAAGCAGAAAAAGAAGCCTGAGGATATTTTATGATAGTGAAAATTAGCTACAGATATCTAAGAATACATCTTAAATAAATGGCTGTAATAGACTACTAAACAAACATTAAAATCATGTGTAGAACGAATGTCTTTCAATGAGAAACTGTGCACTGTACAGTTACTTTAATGTGTCTGGTTAAGATCTGTAGTAGTTCAGCATGATCTCATACTGGAAGATCATAGACTAAAGTATTTAAAATATTTTCTGGGAAGGTAGATTTTGGGTGAGTTTTATTTTATTTTTTATTACCTAAACTTTCTGAAATGGATATGCACTAAGGCAAAACTAATTTGCAAGATATTTAGAGCCAATTCATGTAGACAAAGTGTCAATATTCAGTGACTCATTCAGTCACTGAGGTAGAGTCAATTCCAACTCAGCAACCCTCTGCCAGGTTTCTGAGGTTGTAAGATGTACCAGGAGGATGTAGATGTCCCCATCTTTCTCATGAGGAGCTAATGCTGGATTCAGTCTGCTGAAGACACTCGACTTTTGGGTTTGCAGCATAATTCACTTTGGACTGCACCATCAGAGCTCTAAACATTCATTAAATAGACAAAATGCCTATACGACACCACAGTATGCAAGAAACAGAAATCATGGTCTGCAAATACAATATATGCCACTCACTCAAAAATATTCAAGTGCTCCCACTGCCTACAGTGAGCAGAAACTCCTTACCATTCATGTTACTCTGACTTCTAGACCACTGCTATGTAAAAGAAATAAAATACAAGCCACACAGGTCAGTTGAAAATGTCTAGAAAGCACATTTTTTTAAAAATATGAAAAGGAACAGTGAATTAATTGTAATGAAATTGTATTAAACCAGATAGGCAAAAAATATTATAGTTATTCTCTGTTAAAGAATTAATAATGAGATTGACTGCATTTTTTTCATACTAAATTTTTAATTTGCCTATTTGGGTAGCAAGTTCATATACCTCCAGCATATTGGATTCTAGACATCAAGGAGGGAGTCTAGATTGACAATGTGAGAGTTCATACAGTTTCTGCAGAGCAGAAATCCTCCAAGAATCACTCACAGAAATGCCTTTGTCCCCCAAGACAATTTCAGAGGGTTCACACAGTAAAAGCTATTTTTAGAATCATTCGAAGGACTTATTTGCCTTTTCCATGTTATTAGTATTTGCACTGACAGGGCAAAAAGTGATGATTACTAAAACTGCTTGTACCTTAGAGAGACAAGGCAATAAACTACACCGGTGGTTATTTCTTTACTGCTACTCATTCACAGTAAAGACAAATTAAGATTCCATATTAACTTAAGGACGTCCTTGATAGAACCACAATGGTTATTAATTTTTAAGGTCTTGACCTGATATGTGCTTTCAATATGTTTGGGGCAAATGGGAAATGTACATCAGGCGCATCTGATCTGTTCCTAAGTACGCTGGCTGTCTTGAACTAAACCACTAGAATGGCTGCCTTGTTAGCTGGATTTATTGCTTTCTCATGTACCACCATTTTTCACTGGAATGAAATACTGACACACAAATATGGTTCTTTCAACTTGAGTTTTTTGCAGACATGTTTTCAAAAAATGAATGAAGAGCTCCTGTCATTTCAAGGAAAGCTGGCAATAATTGTAACCATGATAAAATAAGAGCTTTCAGAGGAATGTTGGAAGCTTAAAAAATTTATATCTGTCACTGAGACCTTAACAGTATCTCAACACTTAAGAGATCAGCAGTGATATTAAAAATTGTGACTTTCAGATAATGAGGAAGAAAATGTGCCATTATGAGAAAGACTGGGATATGCCATTAAAACACTATTTTTATATGACTGATTTGTGATGTAGATGGGATCCAATAAAGTGCAAGATAGACCAATGGATTTTGCTAAGCTTTCAGTTTCCATATTGCAACATACCTCAAAGACAAAAATACACAAGAATCCCACACAGGCTATTCAAATATGTCTCCCTCTTTCAAATACATGATACAAATATATCTCATTGTGTGAGGCCTGATTTTTCATTATATACCAGAACCTACAGAGTGTATCATATCAGATATAATGTGGGACCAATGTGAAACATTGGTTCTTTAAAGTCTTAAACCAGGCATTAAAAAATCTTGCCTCAATGCACAGCAGTACCACTCTTCTCACTCTTTTTTTCTTCCTTTGGAAAGTAGAACAATATTTAATGAAAATATACTATTTGTGTTAACACATACTTGTTCTATTATTTTAACTGAATAAGTAAGTAAATACATTTATAATTCTTAGTTTTCTTTTCTAATCTGATAGTGAGAGAGATCCACTGCCCACTGCTGTGAGTCAATTCTAACTCATAGTGACTCTCCATTCAGTTTTCAACGCTGTGATCTTTTTATTAATTTCAATGAACATTTACAGAGATTTTGGATTTCCATTCATTCATTGTTGCATTTTTCTCCCAGCCCACCCCACCCCCACCCCCAGGTTGCTCTTCTCTTTGAAAAGTTAAAAAAAAACAACAAACCCCTCATTGGTATACAATCCCCCTGCACTTCCCCCCAACCCCACCCCGAGTGTACTCCACTCTTCAACCTTCATTCCAGACTCTTGATAATCATAATGTCCTATAATATATTGCTTTTAAACTGTTCTCTCCCTCGTCTGTTTCAATGCAATACACATAATTCTTCAAGTTTTTCTCATTCTTACCTAAACCCTGATGTCAGTCCTATTCTACAACAGTGACACTATGCAGTGTTTGTCCTTTTGAGACTGAGATATATCACTCATCATAATGTCCTCGAGGGTCACCCATTTTGAATAATATTGCATGAGTCCCCATCTTTCCTGTTGGGAAGACTGATGCATTTCAACTGCGAAACTTTTAGTCAGCAGCTAAACATGTTATGCATTACATCACCAGGGATCCTTAATGTAAAACCATGATAAGAAACAAAAAATATAAACCTTTGTATAGCACATAATCCATGAGAATGATTGTATGAAATACAATATGAATGAAGAAGAATGTGAAACACAATGTATGTGAACTTTGTAAGCAATCAATAAAAATAAAAGTATAAACTATAAACCAAGCTCCACCATTTTGCTTCTATATTTTCACTAACCTAGCTTTACATATTAAACAAATTAACTTCTGTGAGATAAACTTTTATCATGTGTTGAAGTTGATAATTATTCTTATTTTCCTTTTTTAAAGATAAGAGTTTATAAGAAAATGTTTGCAAAGTAACTTAAAAAAAGTAAGCAATTTAATTTCTGATAATTTATTTCTTTTCTCTTTTTTCAGGTGATCTAGTTTGAAAGGAGTTGTTAATCCAATTTCAGCCTCTATCATGGTTCAAATCCATAGGCATGTCCTTGAGAGAAAGTTGTTCAGTCGCCAGTGGGATTTACAACCTTCTGAAAACCCAGTGGATGTGCTCAGCTAGGAGTCAGCTCTGACTCGATGACAGATAACAACAACTTTTCTAGTTATCATAAGTGTTTTCTGCTTAACTATTGTTGTTGTTGTTGTTATGTGCCATCGAGTTGCTTGAGACTCATAGCGACCCTCTATGTACAAAAGCTCTAAAAGCTGTTCTATCCTGTGCCAACCTAGCCATCTCGAACACACTCATTCCCACCACTCCAGTCACAGAATTGATCCATCTCATTGAGGGTCTTCCTCTCCTTCGCAGCCGTTCCACTGTGCCAAACATTGTGTCCCTCTCCAATGACCAGTCACTCCTTGCAACATGCCCAAACTATGTCAGATGAAGCTTCAGAATCCTTGACTCCAAGGAGCATTCTGGCTTCACTTCCTCCAGAACAAAGCTGTTTATTCTCCTAGGAGTCCATGGTATATTCAACACTCTTCTCCAGCACCACAGCTCAAAGGCATCAATTCTCTTTCTATCATCCCTATTTACTGTCCAACTCCCTGATCCATAGCACCTAATTGTGAAGACTACAGCCTGGATCAGGCACACCTTAGTCTCCAGCCTGTTGTGTTGCACTTGAGAGGTCCCTCACAGATGACTTTCCCAATGCAATTCATCTCTTGATTTCCTGGCTGCTGTTACCAAGAGTGTTGACTGTGGAGCCACATAAACTAAAACTGTTAACTATCTCAATCTCTTCACCATCCATACTGATGCTGCTAATTGGCCCAGTGGTGAGAATCTTTATTTTCTTGATGTTGAACTTCAATCCATATAAGAGGCTGCAATCATTGATCTTCTGAAGCAAGCGCTTCAGGTCCTCCTCAGTTTCAGCAAGCAGAGTTGTGTCATCTGCATAATACAGGTTGTTGAAGACTCTTCCAACAAATCCTGATGCCACATTCCTCATCATACAGCCCAGCATCTCAGATGATCTGTTCTGCACAGATTGAAAAGATATGGAGACAGAATATATCCCTGAAGAACCCCCTTCTTGATTTTGAACCATGTAGTCTCTCCTTGCTCTGTTCTGACGACTGCCTCTTTGTCCAAATATAGGTTTCTCATTAGCACAATCAATTGTTCTGGGATTCCCATTCCTCTCAGAATTAGCCACAGCTTGTTGTGACCCACACAGTCAAAAGCCTTTGCATAGTCAATGAAGAGCAGGTAGACATTCTTCTGGTATTCTTTACTTTCTGCCAAGATCCATCTAACATTAGCTATAATATCCCTAGAATTGCGACCTCTTCTAAATCCAGCCTGCACATCTGGCAGTTCTCAGGGATGGTGGTGAAGTAAGGAAGCGTGGGTGGGCAGTAACATTGAATCTATTGGTCATTGTTGTAACTGGGAAAATGTCTCATTTGCTCTTTTCTGTGGAATGCTTGTCTGTCATATACTATTATATATATTTAAAGATTGAGACAGACTAGGAAGAAGGATTGGCCATCCACTTCCAAAATGACAGGCCTTTGAAAACCCTATGTACAATAGAGCACACTTATAGACTATCGCTTGGACTAGCAGACATGGCAATTGAGACTGAGATCTTAGAAACAGAAATACAGAGAAGAAGGAACAGCTGTAAGCAGACACTAGTGACTAGAACATGGAATGTGAGAAGCATGAATGTAGAAAAATTGGACACTGTTAAGAAAGAAATGGAACCCATAAATAGTGACATACTAGGTACTGGTGAAATGAGATTGCTTGGCATGGGACATTTTGAATCAGACAATTATATGATTTACTATGCTGGGGATGAAAAGATGAGGAAAAATGGGGTTGGTTTCATAATTTAAAAGGTCATTTCTAGATCCATCCTGAAATACAATGTGGTGAGCAACAGGATAATATCTGTACGCATACAAGGAAGTCCAGTAACTACCACTATAATTCAAATACATGCACCAACAACTAGAGCCAAAGAGGAGGAAATAGAAGATTTCTACCAACTTTTGCAGTCAGAAATTGATCAAACATGCAATCAAGATGCATTGATAATAATGGGCGACTGGAACGCAAAAGTTGGGAACAGGGAAGAAGGATCAGTAGCTGGAAAATACGGGCTCGGTGAGAAAAATGAGGCTGGAGTTAGAGTTCTGCACATTCAGTGATTTATTCATTGCAAATACCTTCTATAAGACACATAAATGCAGGCTATACACATGGGTTTCACCTGATGGCATGCATAGGAATCAAATAGATTACATTTGTGGAAAGACTCGTTGGAGAAGCTCAACATCAGCAGTGAAAACCAGGCCGGGTGCTGATTGTGGGACAGACCACCAACTACTCATATGCAAGTTCAAGCTGAAGTTTGAGGAAAATTAAATCAAGTCCACGGGAACCAAAACTTGATCTTAAGTCTATCTCACTCGAATTTCAAAACCATCTCAGGAACAGGTTTGAGGCTTTGAGCACCAATGAGTGTAGACCAAATGAGCTCTGGGAGCATATCAAGAAAATCGTCCATGAAGAACACAGAAGATCATTACAAAGGCTGAAAAAGAAGAAAAGACCAAGATGGCTGTCAGATGAGATTCTGAAAGTTGCATTAGAGCACCGAGAAGCCAAAGCTAAAGGAAGAAACCAAGAAATCAAAGAGCTAAACAGAAAATTTCAAAAGGCATCCTGGGACGACAAAGCAAGTTACTATAATGTGCAGAGAGCTGGAGTCAGAAAATCAAGAGGGCTGAATTCACTCAGCATGTCTTATGCTGAAGGAGCTAAAAAACAAATTCAAACCACAGGTGGCAATACTTAAGGATACTTTGGGTAGAATGTTAAATGATTCAGGAAGTATCAAGAGAAGATGGAAGGAATACACAGAGTCACTGTACCAGAAGGAATTGGCTGACACAGAAGAATTTCATGAAATGACATATGAGCAAGAACCTATGGTGATGAAGGAGGAAGTTCAAATTGCTCTGAAGGAATTGGCAAAAAACAAGGCTCCAGGAGTTGATGGCATACCGATTGACACATTTCAACAAACAGACACTGCCCTGGATGTACTCACTAAGTTGTGCCAAGAAAGCTGGAGGACAGCCAGTGGGCCGACTGACTGGAAAAGATTGATATTTGTTCCCATTCCAAAGAAAAGTGGAAACGGAGTGCAGAAATTATAGAACAATATCATTAATATCACATGCAAGCAAGATTCTGCTGAAAATTATCCAAAAACATTTGGAACAGTATATTGTCTTGTTACACATCATAAATTCACGATCAACCCATAGCTGACCCTCCAGGAGAGTTTCAAAAGCTGTATATCACACAGGAGAAGATGGTTTAATTTTTTCTGAAGAGCAGCTGGTGGATTTGAACCTCATGCCGCTGGGTTAGCAGCACAACTCCTTACCACTTTGCATGACTACTTACTTAAAAGTTGGCATTTTGAACATGCCCAGTGGTGCCACGTAAGGATTGCCTGGTGATCAAATTTCATAAAGATAATATTCAAGAAAGCCCTAGCCCTATAGAATAGTTCTATTCCACAGTGCATGGAGACACTATAAGTAAGAATTGACTAGATGGTGATAAGTTCAGTTGGTGTTTGGTTTGATTTTTTTGTTTCTTGAAACCCATATACAAAGCCATGCCAATATCACTCAATAAGTTATTTCTGCACACTCTAGACAGACAAACAAAGTGAGATTGGTTCAAGTAAGAGTGAGTCAAAGGAAAGAAAATTAAAAATCAAAAGCAAAAATATTCACAGAATAGCTCAAAACCTAGAAGCCCTTGTGCCCCAGACCATTTACTCTTAGTCTTTGAAGTTAGTGTAGTGTACTTGTCCCTCACCTGGTTTTACTAGCCTCAATCTATCTTCTTTTTGAGATAACTTTTTGTTCAGAAGCCTCTGTTATAATTTGAAGTAGTACCTGATCTGCTCTAGTACAGTCCTTTACACTACTCTTGTCCTGAACAGATGCAACATTTTTGCCCAAAATCCCATTCCCATGCCAAACTTATCAGCAATGTGGAATGATGTCATTCCAGTCCTGCTATAACCAAGACTAGTATCATTTCAACTCAGGCCCTCTGCTGAAAGTCACCCAAGGTAAGAGCTCAGCCTTCTATTTTCCTGCCCTTTGTTTCAAAAAGATACTTTCATTCTGAGGAAGCAGGACATGTGCTCTATCTTTGCAGCTGCTCACCCCATTGAAACAAAAGAAAAGATTTCCCTGAAAGACTGATACATAATATTGCCATTCTTCATCTTCTATTCAGTATACCAAGATCCAATTCTGATGACATTGTGTGTATCTTTTAGAAAACTGGATTTAGGGAGGGTATTGTGGATCCTCTTTGCTCCCAGGGGAACATAATTATTTCCATTTTTATAGTCCAAAGGAATTCTTAGATACACTAACTTTTAAACTCAGGGTCAGAGTTCCATGGAAATTCTTTTCCATAACTGCAAAGCTAATCTGGATTCCAGACATTTTACATCTGATCAAATGGAGCGAACAATTCTGCTTGGAATATTTTAATGTGCCTGCTTTTTCACCGTGGAAGTAAACTAGCACCTGATCTGCAAAATGCAGAAAGCATGAGCATAGCAAGGGAAGAAGTGATATAGAGAGACAAATGAAATGATGAAGTTATGGAGGAGGAAAAGAAAGAGAAAGCAGAGAGGGTAGACTGAAAAGAGAGAAACTAACCAATCCAAATGCCTTGCCATCAAATCAGATTATAACTCAGAGCAAGTCCTTTTGTGCAAGAATGCGATTTCCCCAAAGGGTAATTTACTGGTGGTAATTTTTCAATAATATTTGCAAAGAATAATTTTCAGATCTTCCTTATTCATGGTTCAGCCTTCATACATATATGCTGGTGAATGAAAAAGACCAGACCTTGAGCAAAGTGCAATGTAATCTTTAAAGTACTAACTTAGCTTTTTGACATTCAAAAATATCTTTCAGAGCATACTGGCCCAAGGTGCTGTGCTATTTG
This sequence comes from Elephantulus edwardii, assembly GCF_000299155.1. Classification (NCBI taxonomy): domain Eukaryota; kingdom Metazoa; phylum Chordata; class Mammalia; order Macroscelidea; family Macroscelididae; genus Elephantulus; species Elephantulus edwardii. The sequence continues at coordinate 21,861,185 of NW_006399781.1, forward strand.
ATTTCTTTGTTGTTGCACCCAGGGACATTGATTCTGGAACCGAGTAAAATGAAATTGTTTACAATTGAAAATGTTTCTTTATTAAGATGTTTCTTGTTGGTACAGTTGTGAGGAACTTTGTTTTATTCATGTTGGGATGTAACACAGACTGAAGCCTGTACCTTTGATCTTTGTCAGTAAGTGCTTCAAGTCCTCTTCACTTTTGCAAGCAAGGCTGAGTCAACTGCGTATCAAAGGTTGCTAGCCTTGCTATAATCTTGGTGTTGTGTTCTTTATGTATTCCAGCTTCCTGGATTATTTGTTCAGCATAAATATACATCCCTAATGTATAACTGGACTGGTCCATCCTTGCAACATGCCCAATGTATGTCAGATGAAGTTTCAGAATCCTTGGCTCCAAAGAGCAGCCCAGTTTCACCCTCTCTAGGATAAACTTGTTTGTTCTCCTGCCAATCAAGTGTATATTCAACACTGTTCTCCAGAACCACAGCTCAAAGAACATCAGTTCTCTATCATCTCTAGTCACTGTCCAGCTCTCTGATGCATAGCACACAATTTTGAAGACTATGGCCCTGATCAGGTGCACCATAGTCTCTATCCTGACTCTTCAGAACTTTAGAGAGGTCCCTGACAACTGACTTTCCCAATGCAATAAATTTCTTGATTTCATGGTTTCTGGTACCAAGAGTATTGATTGTGGAACCAAGCAAACTAAAACTGTTAACAATCTCAATCTCTTCACCATCCATAGTGATGCTGTCAACTGGCCCAGTAGTGAGAATCTTTGTTTTCTCGATGTTGAGCTTCAATCCATGTTGAAGGCTGCAGTCCTTGACCTTTGGCAGCAAGCCCTTCAGTTTTGGAAGGGTGGAGGGACAGCACAAGAGAGGAAGACCCTCTATGAAATGGATAGGTTCAATGAATGGGGTGATGGGAGTAAGTGTGTCAGAGACAGTGAGGTTGGCACAGGATAAAGCAGGGTTTAGGGCTCTTGTACATAAGGTCACCATGAGTCACAAGTGTTGTGTGACACAACAACAACAATGTATAACTTTCCTGTTTGTAAACCATATATCTCCTTTTTCTATTTTAAAAATTGCTTCTTAGTCTTCTTATGGCTTCTGCATAACCAAAACTAAGTCTTCTGGAATTCCTATTCAAGCTCATCTCGTGTGAGTGAGATGATACTTTATTATGGCTTTGATTTACATCTCTCTGACGGCTAATGAGCATCTTTTCACACATTTGTTGGTCATTTGAACATTTGCTTTGAGATCTGTTCAAGATTTTTGCTCATTTTATCCTTAGATTAGGTTTTCCTTTTGTCAAATTGACTATATTTCCTATAAATTTTAGTTAGTAGTGTCTTAGCAGATATATGCTTTCTAGAGATATCCTTTCAGTCAGGCTTTTGTCTCTTTTTTCTTACAAAGTATTCTGATGGACAGAAGATGTTCATTCTTATGAGATCCTATTTATTTATGTTATGGTGCTCCTATGGCATGGTCTGTAGGGAGTTGGGATGCTAAACCAGAGGCCACGTCTCTTTGGCAGTTTGAGCCCATCAGTGACTCCTCAGGAGAAAGATGGGCAGCCTTCTTCTGTGTGATTTGCAGCCTCAGAAAACCAATGAGTAGTCATATACAAATCAGTTCTAGCTCAACAATGAATTGAATATTTTTACTTTCTTTGTTTGTACTTTTTAAATGATAGTAAAAAATCTTTTGTCAATATTTAATCCCTATCTCTAAGAAAGATGCAAATCAAGACACCCCACTAAGAATAGCAAAATTTAACAGAGCAGCAAACAATAAAAGCTGGCCAGGTTGTGGAGAAACTGGAACTCTTATTCATTGTTGGTGGGAGGGTAAAATGTTGCAACCACTATGGAAGGCTGTATGGAGCTTTCTCAAAAAGTTGCAAATAGAAATACCATTTGACCCAGCAATTCCACTACTGGGAATATACCCTAAAGAAAACATAACTTTCACCCAAGCAGATATATGCACACCCATGTTTATTGTGGCTTTGTTCGCAATAGCAAAGAGGTGGAAACAACCCATGTGCCCATCAACAAATGAAT
>NW_006399781.1:21863952-21866586 GCF_000299155.1 Elephantulus edwardii
GGCGTGAATCCCGTTTCAGTCTTCCAGTTTCACTCTGTTGGTCACTTAAAGCTGCCTCATACTTTCACTACTAGGCTGCATTATTTAATGATGAAGATAGACTGCCTTTCTCCTCACTGCAAAGTGAAGTAATTGTCAGTGGAAAGTTGTCTGGATGGGGCCTCTGTGAGATGAGAATCAAGTGGTCAAGTCATAGGCTTGTCCAACTATCTTCCACTCCCATGATCAATTGTTCATGCTTTCATTGCCTAGTTTATGAAGGTGGAGTAATTTTTAACTAACCTCTACCATCAGCATTGATAGTCATAGTCATAAAAAATCAACCATTATCATGTTAAGTTTAAGAGTTTCTTGGCATGATATGCAGGAAATGCTTGGTTTTGATCTTACCACAAGAGATTCTTGGAGCTCAGAAAGGATATCCTTTCCCATCCCTGCCTCCTGGGCTCCTCTCTGCCTCCTGCACTGGCGTACCATTGCTGGAAGCTGCCAAATCTCAGCGAATTTACTCCTCTTTGAAAAATATATTTTCTTTACTCTTGGCAGCTGTAAAAATCAACTTTACATTTTCTTTAACTAAAAGCTGCCTCTGGGAACTGCTAAGATTGTTCTACCTCAGTGAATGACACCTTAATCCAACTCCTTTGCCATGTCATAAATGTAGATTCTTTCAACTCTCTCATCTCCTAGCAACCAGCACTATGCCAACCACGCAGTTGGCTTACTTGTTTATATGTATGTATCCACCTAGCATTTATCTAGTAAATTCTGTTGCCACTGAATTGGTTCTGACTTATGCTGACCCCATGTGTGTGTGAAAGCAAACTAAGGCTAATGTTTCAGAAGTAGATCACCCAGACTTCCTTCTGAGGTGTTGCTGAATGGACTAAAACCTCCAACCTTTCAGTTAGCAATTAAATGGTTTAACTGTGCCACAGAGAGAAATGGCTCTATGAATTGATTTATTTTGTCTGTAATCGCCAGAGGAATGCCTATCTCTATTTCATTGACTATGCAAAGGTATTTGACTGTGTGAACCACAACAAACTATGGCTAACTCTGAGAAGAATGGGAATTCCAGAATACTTAATCATGCTGATGTGAAACCTACGCTAGGACCAGGAGGCAGTTGTCAGAATAGAGCAAAGAAACACTGCAGGGTTCAAAATTGGGAAGGGTGTATGCCAGGGGTGTGTCCTATCTCCATAACTTTTCAATCTATATGCAGAACAGATTATCCAGAAGGCTAGACTCTAAGAGGAGAAATGTGGCATCAGGATTGGAAGAAGACTCATCAACAAGCTGCATTATGCAGATGACACAACCCTGCTTGCTGAAACCGGGGGAGACCTGAAGCGCTTGTTGCAGAAGGTCAAGGACTATAGCCTTCAATGTGGATTGAGGCTTAACATCAAAAAAACAAAGATTCTCACCACTGGGCCAATTGTCAGCATCATGATAGATGTTGAAGAGAATGAGATTGTTAATAGCTTTAGTTTGCTTGGCTCCATAATCAACACTCTTGGCACCAGCAGCAAGGAAATTAAAAACTAATAATTGCATTGGGAAAGTCGGCTGTCAGAGACCTCTCCAAAGTACTGAAGACCAACAATTTCAGTCTGGAGACTAAGGTGCTCCTGATCCAGGCCATGGTCTTTGCAATCACTTGCTATGGATCAGAGAGCTGGGCAATGACTAGGGATGATAGCAGGAGAATTGATTGATGCCTTGGAGCTGTGGTGTTGGCGAAGAATATTGAATATGCCATGGACTGCTAAGAGAACTAACAGGTTGATCCTAGAGAGGATGAAACCACACTTCTCCTTGGAGGCAAGGATTCTGAAGCTTTGTCTGACATACTTTGGACATGTTGCAAGGAGGGACTAGTCTTTGCAAGAGTGGAGGGATAGCACAGGAGAGGAAGACCCTCAATGAGATGGATTGATTCAATCACTGGGTAATGGAGATAGGTGTGTCAGAGACAATAAGATTGGCACAGGATAGAACAGGGTTTAGGGCTGTTGTATATAGGGTCACTATGAACCACAGGTGACTCAATGACACATAACAACAACAATCATTATTGAAGTGAATTGCCAACTCTTTTTTCTGTGCTATTGGAGGGTAGGTGTAAGTTGTAAACCATTTGCATGACACAGAAACTAGATTAGATAGATAGATAGATAGATAGATAGATAGATAGATAGATAGATAGATAAATAGATGATAGATAGATAGATAGTTTCTATTTTTAAATGCATACACACATGTTAAATTCTGCCTTTTTAAAGAGTATTTGTAAGACCTTACTATTTTCCTTTTTCCTTTTGCTTTATGTTCATTTATTCATTCTTTCTATCATGATTATAAAAGATTTAATAAAATGTTTTTGCATATCTAATCCCATTTTTTTGTGTGTTCTCAACATCCAAATCTCTGCTTTATGAACTCTTAGGAAACCTGGCTATATAACTCTGATAAGAAATCTACTTCCTGGGGCAAGAGTGGGGATGATTTTACTTAGGCTGAGCTTAAAATAAGGTAACAGTGCAATAGTGATCATCAATAGTTAACATTTTGATAGACAGAAAAGATTGAAGCTGTTGATTTCATCTTGCTTGTATCAACAATCAC